>NC_138773.1:172091724-172354224 GCF_965119305.1 Pelophylax lessonae | reverse complement strand
GGTAATATGGCCACTGAGGACAAAGAAAAGGCGGAAGTGTTAAATCATTTCTTCTCTTCAGTCTTCACAAAAGAATCGGGGGGCTACACGAACCTAGCTTGTAAGGCCGAACTAAACAACACACCTCAGTAAATGCCGCCATGGCTAACAGAAGATAGACTTAGAACTAAACTAGAGAAACTTAACATAAATAAATCACCGGGACCGGATGGCTTGCACCCGAGGGTTCTTAAAGAGCTCAGCCAGGTGATTGCCAGACCCTTATTCTTGATCTTTAAGGATAGTTTACAGATGGGTATGGTGCCAGCTGATTGGAAAAAAAGCCAACGTGGTACCAATATTTAAAAAGGGGGCGAGGTGTATCCCGGGGAACTATAGGCCAGTCAGCCTGACATCTGTAGTCTGCAAGATTTTGGAGGGGATATTAAGGGACCATATACAAGACTTTAGTAATGAAAACTGTATTATTAGTAGCAATCAGCATGGATTTATGAAAAATCGTTCTTGCCAAACCAATCTATTAACCTTCTATGATGAAGTGAGCTGCCACCTAGATAAAGGTAAGCCGCTGGATGTGGTGTATCTGGACTTTGCAAAGGCCTTTGACACCGTTCCCCACAAACGCTTACTGTACAAACTAAGGAAGGTAGGTATGGACCATAAGGTGAGTACCTGGATAGAGAACTGGCTCCAGGGGAGAGTCCAGAGGGTGATGATTAATGGGGAGTGCTCGGATTGGGTGGGTGTGGAAAGTGGGGTCCCCCAGGGTTCGGTCCTGGGACCAATCCTGTTTAATTTATTCATAAATGATCTAGAGGAGGGGATATCTAGTACAATCTCGGTATTTGCAGATGATACTAAACTAGGCATGCCAATATCTTCTATGCAGGATGTGGAAACTTTGCAAGCGGACCTGAACAAAATAACGGGGTGGGCAACTACATGGCAGATGAGGTTTAATGTTGAAAAATGTTAAGTAATGCACTTGGGGGCCAAAAACCAGAAAGCAAGCTACTCACTAGGGGGGGAACCTCTGGGTGAGTCTAAGATGGAAAAAGACTTGGGGGTACTGGTAGACAACAGGCTTGGCAGTGGCATGCAATGCCAAGCTGCTGCAAGTAAAGCCAACAGAATACTGGGATGTATAAAAAAGGGGATTCACTCCAGAAATAAAGAGATTATTCTCCCTCTCTACAAGACTCTGGTCCGGCCACATCTGGAGTATGCTGTCCAGTTCTGGGCACCGGTCCTCAGGAAGGATGTGCTGGAATTGGAAAGAGTCCAGAGAAGGGCAAAAAAAATAATTAGGGGAATGGAGGACATCAGCTATGAGGAAAGGCTACAAGCACTAAACCTATTCTCTCTGGAGAAGAGAAGATTGAGGGGGGATATGATATCAATGTACAAATACTGTACTGGTGACCCTGGCATAAGGAACAAACTATTCAGAGTAAGGGAATACAATAAGACGCGTGGCCACTCACTAAAACTAGAGGAAAGGCGGTTTAACCTTAAAATGCGTAAGGGGTTCTTCACTGTAAGAGCGGTAAGGATGTGGAATTCTCTTCCACAAGCAGTCGTATCAGCAGGGAGCATTGATAGTTTCAAAAAACTGTTAGATGGTCACCTTAGAGACCACAACATACAGGGGTATACAATGTACGGTTAAAAGCAAACACACACATCATAGGTTGAACTGGATGGACTGTTGTCTTTTTTCAACCTCACTAACTATGTAACTACTTGTGGTTGGCAGACGGGCAGAGTGGTCCAATGGCCGTCCCTATTAAAGGCAGGCAATGTTCAGAGAGTAGTCAGGGTCAAATCCATGGTCAAAAGGCAGACAGAGATCAGAGCGTAGTCCAAAGTCAAATCCGAGAAAAATAACAAGGAAATCCAAACTAGCAGGCAGGGCAAGCATATGTTCCAAACACTATCACAAGCATGCCACTAAGGGCTTGGCAGGATTAAAACAGGTTTGGTCTCCACCCACAGGCTGTGTCTACATCAATCAGGTGGACAGTCAGACAGGGAGAGTGCAACTCAGCCAAAACCCGGAACATCTGTAGAAGTTAATATAATACAGTTATCACATGCATGATAATTATATACATGAAAAGCAATTGATACAAAAATGTATGAACTTTATTTCAACAAACTAATGATCATTAGGGTAAAATTTGTGCTTAGCTGTAAATATATATACTATAAAGTACTATGCCACTCCTGAAATCCTAAAGGATGTATTTTGTGCCCAGCAATCCAGTATTTACCCAGGTATGTATGGTTCAATGTTTCCCCTTCTCAACATGGTATCACTTAGTTGCCATGGCAGCCTTGTTAGGTCAGTACTGTTAAAATAACTTCTACTAGTATTATAATTTTCTTGTATATATGGGATCACAAATCATCATAACTCCTGTATACCTAATAAAGGTTACCATAGAAACATAAAAATGCCAAGGCTTAGTGTTTATAACCCCTCTCCCCAAAATATGTTATTATACCTTATTAAATGCATGGCGAATCTTGTGAATTAACCTGGCAACCTTGTGATTTTAGATTTTACTTTTTTCTTTTATGTTGTATACAGGATTTTGTGTAGATCATACTAAAGTAATACTGTAATGTAATAATAATGTTACTTTACAAGTTCTTGGTTTAACACTTCCTTAACCACATATTTTTAGCACTGATTACTGTAGTAATGTCACTGGTACCCCCAAAAGTGTCAAAAATGTCAGTTAGGGGTCTGATCTGTCTGCCGCAATGTCGCAGTCCCGCAAAAAAATCGCAGTTCGTTGCCATTACTAGTAAAAAAAAAAAACAATAAAAATGACATAAATCTTTCCCGTAGTTAGTAGACGTGATAATGTTTGCGCAAACCAATCAAAATACGCTTATTGCAATTTTTTTTTTTGTAAAAATATGTAGCATAAAACAAATTGGCCTAAAATGTTAAAAGATTTTGATTTTTTAATTGTTTTTGAGAATGTCATATAGCAGAATGTGAAAAATATTGTTTTTTTTCAAAGTTGTAGCTCTTTTTTTGCTTATAGTGCAAAAAATAAAAATCGCACAGCTGATCAAATACCATGAAATGAAAGCTTTATTAATGGGAAAAAAAGGACGTAAATTTTTGTTTAGGTACAGCGTCGCACGACTGCACAATTGTCTGTTAAAGTAACACAGTGCCGAAACTCAAAATAGGGCCTGCTCATTAAGGTGGCAAATCATTCCCGTCTTATAGTGGTTGATAATAAATGGCTTTAAAATAAAATCTATATTCAACTACAAATAACCTGAACATGGCTCATTGTACTGATAGCCGCGCATTGGTTGTCATTACAAAAAAGCCGACCGTCGGCTCTAAACAACGGTACCGGGGTGATGCCTCTAGCAGCTGCAGGCATCACCCCGATACAACCCCTTGAAGCCAAGGCTGCATATTGGCGCGAAGGGGTTAAAAATGCCTCTCTATGTTATTCTTTTTGTCCATGCTGCTGCACACATAGGCTTTTAGAAGCTGTACGTGGCATATCTGAAGACCAGCATTACAGCTGTTAAAACGTCTGATGCTGCTAAACGCGGCTTCATGCTGGATAAAGCATTAAGCCACATCAAGCGCTTTTTTTTTTTACATGTCAAAATCAATGGTTCCCTATGAGAGCCGTATTAACTGATCCAAATTTCAGCCTATTGTTTTCAATAGAAGTCACATCCAAGTGAGATCAGCATGATCCAACTTGAGGCATGAGACTTGTGCTTTGAAGATCCTGAAGGGGAACTCTACTCCGAAATTTAAAAAAATAAGAGCGTGGGGTCCCCCCCAAGACCCATACCAGGCCCTCTTAGTCTGGTATGGATCCTGAAAGGGAACCCCACACTAAAATGAAAAAAAAAGAGTGCCCCCCCCCCACCTTGCCAAAAAAAAAAAAAAATCTGCGTGGGGTCCCCCCCAAAATCCATACCAGACCCTTATCTGTAGCCTGGCAAGTCAGGAAAGGTGGGAGACGAGCGAGCGTACATACCAGGTCACACGTCCCCTTATAGTGATGTCACCGAATGGCCACACCCCGTGGCTATATAAGAACCAGCAGAGAACAGAGCTGGTACAACGACGGAAGGCAGAGTCGGAGATGGGCTGGGTCATTGGCAGGGAAGACAGAAATGGCAGTGAAGACAGCAGCAGTGGAGAAGACAGCAGCGGAGGGAGAAGACCGGAGGAAGAACACTGGAGGGAGAAGACCGGAGGAAAAATAAACGTTGAAGATTTTGAATAAGGCTTCTTTCACACAGCCGCTCCGGATTTTTTCTCCGCTCTGGTGCTTTTTTTTTCACGGAGCGGATGACATTTGTGTCATCTGCTCCGTATGTCCGCATATCATCCCATCCGTTTGCGGATGATATGCGGACATAATGTAAGTCTATGGGCATTGCGGATGTCAGCGGATGACACCGCTGACATCCGATTTTCCTTCCTTTCCGTTTTTTGAACGGATGAAAAAATAGGGTTCTGTTCCGTTCCAAAAAACGGAACAGAACTGAAAGGAGGCAAATCGGATGTCAGCGGATGGTATTCCGCTGACATCCGCAATGCCATTGACTTACATTATGTCCGCAAATCATCCGCAAAAAAATAGGATGATTTGCGAACAAGCGGAGCGGCCGTGTGAAAGGACCCTAAAGGACTTGTCAAAACCATCTCTTGTTTTTATTTACACTATAAAAAAACAAAATAAAGTGAGCACTAGATAAATTGGTGTATATGGCAGCTGGCATAAAAAAGGCAAATATACAACCCTCAGAAAGCAATATAAAATAAAATATGTGTAGCTCTAATAAGTGATACGTTTTGTGCTTCAACAAATAAATGTCCAAACAGTGAAGATAAATCATCAGGAAGTGATCAAAGTGCAGCATGAATCGCTGTAAACATAAAGTCCAAATAGTGAGCCCAAACGAAACCGAACAGTCAAATAGTAGCCTGGGTTATCCAATGTATCTGATGGACTCCTCCAGTGGTAAACGTGGAGTTTCAAAATAGTCACCAGACAATAACCAAGTAATGGCAATAAAAACAGAAGGCAATACACCCAAAGTGTTGTCAGATGCTTCATCACAGTGATCTCCCTCCACCAATCTATGCACTCAACAGAAGATGAAATAAGATGAGCCTTGTATTGCTGTTAGGCGGTATGGTGGAGATGTAGTCTGTTGTAATGGTTCTGTGGTTACTTCCCATGGGATATGTGCTGTGTAAAGATGCTCACCAACTGGAGCCAAAGTAGTGCTCATATAGTGTAATGTTTATTGGATAAAATAAAGGTACATTTACATATAGGTAAAATTGGCCATAAAAACTCACAGAAAGAACCGCTGCTCCTACCACAGTAAGACGGCTGCAATGATATTGGCATGTAGGCCCTTCCCGACGTGCTTTGTGTTCAAACAGGTTATCAAGGGATCCGCCTAAAACTGACGTCTTGTTCATACCTTGTTTAAATCGAATTTAACCTGTTGCCGCCCACCAGCTGCAGATTTACTTCAGCAAAGTGACGCGGTTTGCGCGAACTGATGTAACTGTACGTAGGTCGCGTGCGGGGCTAGGGGGCACACGCGCGCGCTGCCCCCCTAAAGTTTTGATTTGCTTCAATTGCAGAACGTCCTGTCCCTGTGTAAGGTAAACATAGGAAATGATGCAATCTTCTCTCCTGGAGCCCTTTTTTCGGTTCCAGCATAAGAAGAGAGAACATCTACTGTGGGTACACATGCACTACACTGACACCTGATACACATAGGCACACATTTAACTTACTGATCAACCCCAGTTAACCCTTTCACTCCCTGGCTCAGTGTACAATATATACAGTATACAGATAATTTACTGATCACTGTATTAGTGTCACTTGCGACTTCAGTTGGTGTGCAAGACAGTTATTGGTAGTGTCTGTCCCAGATAGGTTTAGGGTACCCGCTATATATACCCTAAAAAATATTTAACCCCCTGATCAACCCCCAGTTAACCCCTTCATTGCCCTGTCACAGTGTCTTTATTATAATGTACAGATCATTTTTCTGATCACTGTATTAGTGTCACAGGTGACATCAGTCAGCGTTAGCGTTAGTTAGCGTCAATACAGAATAGCGTCAGATTGCCCGCTGCATTTAGTAATACATTTTAACCCTTTGTTTGCCAGTGACACACACACACTCACACTAAACACCTCTATTACTAGTATGGTGTCTGAACGGATCGATATCTTTGATCTGATCAGAACTATACTAGCATCCCCAATAGTTTAGTTTAGTTTTCCCAAAATGCACCGTTAGCAGGATCATCCCCAACACCTGCAAACACCTGCGTTTAGCCCCTCTGCAAGCCCCCCCCCCACCCCCTGAAGAAGGTCAGGATCAGCAGATTACTGTCACTTCTGATACACAGCACACTAAGCTGCAGCGTTAGCAGAGTCGGGCCTGGTCTCTGCTAGCTCTAGCAGTTACATTTTTCGGTAATGGTTCAAACAGTCCTTGACAACAAGTTGCTTTTTTACCTGTGAGTCACACTAGGTACCTATAAATGTTTTGGCCAAAATGTCCAAACAGAGGTACACTAGTGAAGAGGCCTACACGATGCTGAGCATGACAGATGCTGTCAGTATCAGGCTCAATATTCAAACCTGTAGAGAGCAGCGGCACCCTGACAAATAACTCTGATGACGGATTAGTGGTCCCTGCTAAGGTCAGGTATACCCAACCCCTTTCTTCTGTTGCTGAGGTGTAACAACCGCAGGGTTCTCATATGCAGCAGGGTGTCGGTACTAATGCCGCTCAACCTTCTAGTGAACTGGCAAGCACCAGCGGATTAGAACATCCTGGTCATAGTCAAACCAGCACTGCAGTAACACTTGGTAACGTGGCGAGTTCCATAAGTGCAGTTCAAGCTTGTGTGGTGGCTATCACAAATAGTGTCCCGCAGCCACCAATAATTCGAAGAAAGGCCCGTAAAACCCATAGTGTCCTTCCTGATGTGCTTGCAATTCCTGATTGGGAGCCCACCATTTCCCTCATTCACTGGCCATTTTAGGTGGTTTTACTCCCCTTGGTTTTTATGAGCTGTTTTTCACAGACGATCTATACAGATCTATTTTGGATCAAAGCGTATTATATGCCGATCAATTCATCACCGCCAATCCAAATTTGACCCTTGCCAGATAATTTGCATGGAAACATATCACTGTTTCCGTATTTAAAACCTATCTGGGTCTATCCCTCATCATGGGCATTATTAAAAAGAGTGAGTTGCCATGTTCTCTTGCTGCCATGGCCAGGACTAGATACAAGCAAATCTTGCGGTTACTGCACTTCAGTGACAATGAACTCTGTCGTCTTTAGGGTGACACTGGATATGACCGGCTCCACAAAATTCAGCCCCTCGTAAATCACTTCAACCAGAAGTTTGAAGCCTTGTATATGCCTCAACAAGCTGTCTGTCTTGATGAGTCCCTGATTAACCACTTTACCACCGGAGGATTTTGCTGTCTTACGTCTGGGCCACTTTTTGCGATTCAGCACTGTGCGACTTTAACGGACAATTGCACGGTCGTGCAATGCTGTACCCAAACAAAATTTATGTCCTTTTTTCCCACAAACAGAGCTTTCTTTTGGTGGTATTTGATCACCTGTGCGATTTTTACTTTTTGCGCTATAAACAAAAAAAGAGTGACAGTTTTGAAAAAATAACAATATTTTTCACATTTTTTATATGAAATTCCCCCCCCCCCCAAAAAAAATGTAAAAATCAAAATTTTTTATCATTTTAGGCCAATTTGTTTTCTGCTACATATTTTTGGTAAAAAAAATTGCAGTAAGCGTATTTTGATTGGTTTGCGTTTACTAACTAAGGGAAAGATTTCTGTCGTTTTTGGTGTTTTTTTTAACGAGTAATGGCGGCGATCTGCGTTTTTTTTGCGGAACTGCGACATTGCGGCAGACAGATCCGACCCTTGACTGACATTTTTGACACTTTTGGGGGTACCAGTGACATTACTACAGTAATCAGTGCTATAAATATGCACTGTTACTGTAAAGATTACACTGTCAGGGAAGGGGTTAATTTTTATTGGTGATCAAGGGGATCAAGGGGTTAATGTATGCCTGGTGCTTACTAACGTGTGTGGGGGAAGAGGACTGAGTGACACAGGGACAGATCGCATGTTCAGCTATGCTGAACCCTGCAATCTGACCCTGCCTGTCACTTAGGAGATCCGCCCGCTTTGTTTACACAAGCGGGCGGATCTCCACACTCGATTCCTCGACGATCGGGGAAGAGTGGCGGTAATCACCGCCGCTCCTCCCCTGGCCCGACTCCCGTTGTGACTGAATACAGCGGGAGAGAGCCTCCGGCGCCGTGCGCACGCCGCAGAGAGAGGTGAATGTCTGGCGACGTAGGTCTACGTTGCCAGACGTTATCGAGCCACTTTGCCGCAGTAGAGCTCCAGTGAGCAGCGGTAAAGTGGTTACATTTTCTGGTCATCTTGCTTTCAAACAGTTTCTCCCCAGCAAGAGTGCCAGATATGAGGTCAAGATGTATAAGCTATGTAAAAGGGCAACAAGCTATACATGTAGTTTCCAGATTTACGAGGGAAAAGATAGCAATGTGGAGCACCCCAACTTCCCAGACTACATGGGGAGCAGCGGCAAGATTGTTTGGGACTTGGTGTCTCCCTTATTCAGAAAGGGGTACCATTTATATGTGGATAATTATTACACAAGTAAGCCACTTTTTGAACCTTTTTGATTTTGGAATTGGCGCATGTAGCACCGTGTGCCGGGGCTTCGCTCAACGGCTTGTAGATTCCTGACTTAGATGGTCGGGGAGAGCCTGCTTGAAGTGTAATAAATTGCTTGCAGTGGAGGGACACACGGAATGTTTTTGTTCTGTCCTGGCCAACCTTGTCTCTGTAAACGGGGACTGTTTCCGTCGCTACTACAATAAAGTAAAGTATTAGTATAGGGTACAGCATGGCAGAGTCTAGGGCACACTTGCATACAGGGTTTTCGAAAGATTTTAGATGGATTTTTCATTCTGAGAGACCCTAGCCTGGAACAGTTTTTTTACAGTTACAAAAAAAGTGTAAAAAAAAAGTGTAAAAAAATTTTAAATTTAAAAATAAAAAAGGCAAAAATAGTTGTTGTTTTATTGAGTTTATTTTATGTTCTTACTCTTCTTTTCTAGTCTTTTTACTTTTATGGTACTTTATAATATACCGTTATACTGTAATGTTTTATTGTTACTGTTTTTCATTGTTAACCATGGTTTACTTTACTTTGCAGATACCACCATTCTACTGTTTTACTGCACTGTATACTAATATATATAATGTTTTATTGTTTCTGTGTTTTTCGTGTTAACCATTGTTTGCTTTGCAGGTATGCCCATCAGCTGCAGCACTGATTTGTTTATTCTGACAGCAACAGTGTTTGCTCTCAGCATATACGTAAACCAATGATTGCAGCGCTGTAGGATGTGATTTCACAACAACGGTTAGAAAAAGAGCATATATGGCGAAGCATAGAGGATGGGGTGGACAAAGATGGCGGATCTCCCCTATGCTTCACCGTAGATTTTTTAACACTTTTTTTTGGCAGAGGTTTTTTCATTCACATCGATCGATGCGAATGGAGGAACATTGCATGTATGCCCATCATTTGAAGTGGGTGGATGCTGCCAGGTCTAATGGTGGGCATACCACACACAGCGGTTGGCTTTCATGTAAAAGCAATCCTAGCAGATAATTAGCTGCTAGACTGCTTTTAAAAGCAGTGGGAGGGGACTCCTCCCCTCCCGTCGCCTTCCACTGTTTTCTCTGGCTCTCCTGTCCGACTGGGTAACCTGTGACTGCAGCCGGTGGTTCTGTCAGCTGACCATAGGGCTGATTGGAGACCAGAATGGCTCCAATCATCTCTATGGCCTAAGATAATGGAAGCTACGAGCATTTAATGACTTTGGTTTTGCCAGATATAAACAGCGCCCTTGGGAAATTGGGAAAGCATCCTGCCACACCAATATTGGTGTGATCAGATGCTTTAAGGGCAGAAGAGAAATCTAGAGTCTAATAGACCCCAATTTAAAAAAAAAAAAACCTGTCACTACTTATTGCTATATAGGGAATATTTAAATTCCCTGTGATAACAATAAAAATTATAAAAAAAAAAAATGAAAGGGAAGGTGTCAAAATGACATAAAAAAGCAAAATAAATAATAATAATAAAAAAAATTCAAAAAAACGTGAACGCAAGCATCGTTCTGGTATCATATGTAAACAGCAATTGCAGCTTGTAAGTGAGGTATCGCTGTGAACGTCAGATTCAGGGCAGTAATTCTTGCAGTAGACATCTCTAAAGTGGTAACCTGTGTAAAGGCTTTTAAATGCTTTTAAAAATGTACGTAGTTTGTTGCCACTGCATGGGCGTGCGCAATTTTAAAGCATGTCATGTTTGGTATCTATGTACTCTTGGGCAATATTTAGTGTATTTGTGCATTAAATTTAAAAAAATGTTTTTTTTTCCAAAAAAATTGCGTTTGGAAAATCTCTGCGCAAATACAGTGTGACAAAAAAAATTGTAACACCCACCATTTTGTTCTGTAGGGCCGCAGCTTTAAAAAAAATATATATAATGTTTGGGAGTTTTAAAAGTTTCTAGTAAAAAAAAAAAATGTTTTTCATGTAAACAAAAAGTGTCAGAAAAGGCTTGGTCTTCAAGTGGTTAGAAGAGTGGGTGATGAGTGGGATAAGCTTCTAATATTGAGCATAAAATGCCAGGACAGTTCAAACACCCCCAAATTACCCCTTTTGGGAAAGTAGACACCCCAAGCTATTTTCTGAGAGGCATGTTGAGTCCATGGAATATTTTATAGTTTGCCACAAGTTTCGGGAAAATTAAAAAAAATTTTTACACAGAGTTGTCACTAAATGATATATTGTTCACACATGCCATGGATATAGGTGGAATTACACCCCAAAATACATTATGCTACTTCTCCTGAGTACAGAGATACCACATGTGTGAGAATTTTTTGGGAGCCTAGCTGTGTATGGGACCCCGATAACTAATCACTTCCTTCAGGTTTCCTAAGGATGTAAATTGCTTCTTTCACTTCCTCACTACCTATCACAGTTTTGGAGGCTCTGAAATGCCAAGATAGCACAACCCCTCCCCCCCCCACCCAAATAACCCAATTTTGGAAAGTAGACACTTGAAAGCTATTCGCTGAGAGGCATGTTGAGTCCAAGGATTATTTTATATTTTGCCACAATTTTCTGGAAAATTACAAGAAATGTTTTTTTTTACACAAAGTTGTCACTTAAATGATATATTTCTCAAACATGCCATTGCTGTATGTGAAATGACACCCCAAAATACATTCTGCTGCTTCTCTTGAGTACAGGGATACCACATGTGTGAGACTTTGTGGCAGTCTAGCCCTTTACAGGATCCTGAAAACCAATCACCGCCTTCTGGCTTTCTAAAGGAGCAAATTGTTGATTTCACTCCTCACTATCTATCATAGTTTCAGAGGCCACGAAATGCCAAGATAGCACAACCCCCCCCCCCCCCCCCAAATTACCCCTTTTCGCCCTTAGAAAGCCTGAAGGCAATGCTTGGTTTTCGGGATCCTGTACATGGTTAGACTGCCAAAAAGTCTCACACATGGGGTATCCCCATACTCAGGAGAAACAGCAGAATATATTTTGGGGTGTAGTTCCTCATATACCCATGCCATGTGTGAGCAATATATAATTTCAACGACAACTTTGTTTTTTTTTTTGTCATTTTTTAAACACATGCGACAAAAAAATCAAGTATTCAATGGGCTTAACATACCTCTCAGGAAATTCTTTGGGGTGTCTACTTTCCAAAAAGGAGTAATTTAGGGAGGGGGGTTTTTACTCCCCTGCCATTTTAGCTCTTCAAGAAACAAGATAGACAGTATATACACCATAGTTTGTAGACACTATAACTTTTGCGCAAATCAATAAATATATTGAGATTTTTTTTATCAAAGACATGTAGCTAAATAAATTTTTGAATAAATGTATGACAAATATTGAGTTTATTGGATATTTTTTTATAAGAAAAAGTAAAAAATTTCATTTTTTTCTCAAAATGTTCGTTTTATTTTAAATTTATATCGCAAAAAATAAAAACCGCAGAGGTGCTCAAATACCACCAAAAGAAAGCTCTATTTGTGGGGAAATAAATACATACATTTTGTTTGGGTACAGCATTGCATGACTGTATAATTACCAGTTAAAATCAAGCAGTGCCAAATTGCAAAAAATGGCCTGGCTTAAGAAGGTAAAACCTTCTGGTCCAGAAGTGGTTAAGCAAGGTATGAACAAGACGTCAGTGATAGGCGGATCCCTTGACAATGTCTATGAGCACTAAATGCATTCAGAGCGGACTACAGGCTGACGTCATTGCTGCCGCATCCTTGAAAAAAAGTATTTATTTTAAAACTAAACCATGAATATAAAATGCAATAAACAAAATTTAAAAAAAAAAACATTTTATATAAATGCTAGTTTAAAAATATGTTAGGTACTGAAGATAAAAAGTATATATTTGGTTTAATACTGTATGTTGTTGTGTTTATTATGACACTGAAACTATAATTCTGGTGCAAAACATTGAAAAGTTATTTGCAAATGAAATAAACCATTTTTTTTATTTTGCACATTATTTTGTGACATTAATAAACTTAGCAAATAAAAACATTAATAAAAAAATGCTAATATCAATAATTAAAAAGAATGTGCTTCGTTCATCTTTCATGTCTGAGGTTTACAACCGTTTTTAGGTTAACTAAGGGTTCATAAGAGGTTAAACAAGCACCAATTTTATTTATATATTACACAGGAAGCAAGAAATGCTCTCAAATTATATGAGAGCTGGGGAGTTTTAAGGTGCCAAATAACTATGGTCAAAACATCTTAAAAAATAAACTGATTTTATTTAAACAGTAATTAAAATACATAAAAAGACCACAAGCACGTTTTAGGGCAAATTTTAAATGATTTGGTCTTTTTATGTATTTTAATTACTGTTTAAATAAATCAGTTTACTTTTTTAAATGTTTTGACCATAGTTATTTGGCACCTTAAAAATCCCTAGCTCACATATATTTTGAGAGCATTTCGTGCTTCCTGTGTATTATATCTGGGATGTGGTGCCTTTGAGAACCTCTCCAAGCACTCCTTTATTGTTCTTTATTTATATATGTTATTTTTTTATTTATTTATAACATGTAAGGATACCTTTAAATATCATCATATGGAGATCAAAGGTTGCCTCTTTAAAGTGGACTTCCATTCAAAAGTGGAACTTCAGCTTTAAGGCCTTCTGACCCCCTGACATGCCACATTTTGCATGTCATTTATTTGGAGGGGGGGGCTAGGCGGCTCAAGAGGAAGCTCTCCTCTCCCCCTCCCTCCCTGCAATCTTCTGTAACACGTCACAGGTCCCAGAAGATTATCCGCCCACTCAGGACGCTCAGCGTGACTCGCGCATGTGCAGTGCTCACTTGGCTGTGAAGCTGCAAGCTGCCACAGGTGGGTGCCTACAGTAGTGATTCCAGCGTCACAGGGAGAAGAGGGAGAGAACTCCACTTCAATATGCAGAGGAATAGAATAGAGTTAATAAAATATAGGAATAATATTACATTGTATCCCTTGCTCATTCTAATTAAGAGTGTTTGAAAACACTGATCAGAAGCTTTCTTAGGATATAATTGGCTGCAAAAGCTACCGTAAAACACAGCATATCTCGGCAGTCATTTTGAAAGCCAGGAATTGTGGAAAATGAGGTAGGGGAAGCAGAAACAGTGGAAGGGAACAGGGTATCCTACTTACGCCATGTGTACTCTTTTGGGTGCATATGGCACACTCAAAGTCCATAACAAGTGGAAGTGGGGGTGGGTACCTGTCAAAACTCTGTACCTGCTTTCCCTCCCAAAAAAAAAAAGCTCCAAATTTGTCAGAGGAAAGGGAGGAGGAGTAGTGAAATGTCTTCTTTTGGGTGAAGTTCCGTTTTAAGTTTCAGGACATGGAATCTTTTCCTAATGATCAGCTGATGCACTTTCAGGTCTCTATTGATATACATGTACAGTATCTCACAAAAGTGAGTACACCCCCCACATTTTTGTAAATTTTTTATTATATCTTTTTGTGTGACAACACTGAAGAAATGACACTTTGCTACAATGTAAACTAGTGAGTGTACAGCTTGTATAACAGTGTAAATTTGCTGTACCCTCAATATAACTCAACACACAGCCAATAATGTCTAAACCGCTGGCAACATGACACCGGGGAGGAAAAATGGCAAATTGGGCCCCATTTGGACATTTCCACTTAGGGGTATACTCACTTTTATTGCCAGTGGTTTAGACAATAATGGCTGTGTGTTGAGTTAATTTGAGGGGACAGCAAATTTACACTGTTATATAAGCTGTACACTCACTACTTTACATTGTAGAAAAAGTGTAATTTCTGCAGTGTTGTCACATGAAAAGATATAATAAAATATTTACCAAAATGTTAGGGGTGTACTAACTTTTGTTAGATACTGTACATGCGAGACACCTGCCCATCCACAAACTTGTGGATAAAGCCAAGATATACTGCAATTTCCTGCCTTATGGAAGAATATGGTTTATAGATATACCCTAAATACTGTATAAAAAATTTTCTACAGAGAAAGTGAAACAATTGTTGAACTTTTTTCAGCAAGGTGCAAAATCTGCATGCAGTAATGTTTGTCTAAAGTGCTTGTGACCAGACCATTGATAAAATAACTGAATTGCTTTGCATAATTTTCAAGAGATTCCTGAAAAGGGAACATTGCATGAATGGATCAGGTCATGCAGTCATATGCAGCCTATCGCTAGCATATGTACGTAATCACACTTGTTAGTTTACATACAGTAAGTAAATATTAGAGTGATTAGATGGGTGGCCCCATTATATCTGCTTTGAGCAGGTCAAAGCTGCTAATCTTTGGTAATTTCATATACTACAAAACATTATGGAAATGTGTCATCTTTTGTCACTTGCCAGTCATTAGTAATCTTCACATTGTCCCAAATTGTCTATACTTAAAGTGTATGTAAACCCTAACAATGAACCTCATTTATCTGATACTTTTTTGGTTTGTAAAAGGGTAATTCCACTTTAATGGAAGCAAAATGGAGCAAATAAAAAAAAAATTGGCATATACAATTCAACACAAGCCATATTATTTTATTGTTCAAAAACATTACCTTTCCTTTTCAATCAGCAGCACTCTAATTTTCTGGAAAATTCAATGCAATATGTCAATCTGGAAGTGTTCCATACACAGTTTTTGTATAGAACGCCCTTAGAGATGTAAATTCCTGCTTGTGTGATTGGCTCACTAATTTTCCCAGAAGTCTGCACTAAGATACAAGTCATATTTTGGGCATCTTCTGCAACAACAATTTCAGTTTTGGTGAGATGCTCAGAAAGGGTTAATCACTTCTAAAGACTCTGCTACTCTCCTTATTAGAGCCCTGAAAATGCTCTAGTTGATCCAAAAGGAAAAGTCACTCTTATTCAGAATTATACAATACAAAAAGCACAAAGGGATTTTTAGGGCATAGGCCAGCCAAAGAAGTCGGAAAAGTAAAAGTAGTAGACAGTATATAACAAATAAATCAAATGTATTCAAAATTACACATGGGTAAAAGAGCGTGTGTGTGTGTGGGGGGGGGGGGGGGTAGCGTCACCCAAATATAATAACAAAATAGAGACAGTGCCAAACATCAGAAAATATCCTCATGGTCTAGAACATATAGTCGGTCTTGTGTAGCGAGAGATCAAACTCTTATTCAGATTTGGTCCTGAACAAGACTTGATCTAACAAAGAGCTATTCCTTCAGTGCAGAAACATGTAGGATTCTGCAACAAAGTTTGTTAAAATTTCTAAAATGCACATTGATTACCATTTTTTTCTCAACAAAAGTGAAGGTATTTAAATAAACAGTTGAAAGTCTCTTAGTTTATCCTGCTAGAAATCTAGTGAGCTGTACAGCATATTGCACCTTTTGGCCTCTTTATGCAATGCACCTTAATACATGCATTGACACACCATAAAAGTGTGAAGCCAGGGAATTGAACCCTTGCTTCTATATTGCAAACAAGCAATATAGTGTAGCAAAACAAAGATCTACTCCATACTGAAAGCTAGGTAATGTATTGTATCATATTTCATTGCCTTTTTAGCCTTAAAAAGAGCCATCAAGAATCAGACATAACCGTGTATCATTTACAGTATAATAAACATGATAGCCACTTGATTTGCTATTGAAAAAATGTTTCCAGTCCAAGTCTAGTCCCGCTTGTAACACAAATGACCGGTAGACATTGAAGCATTGTTTTTGTTTTTAATGAGCATCTGAATTTGATTTCTTCTTTTCTCACCAGGTCACCTAATAATCTATATTTTCAGAACTAGACTGTGCGGTCTAATGACCAATTTTACAATCTGTAATTGGTCTGAAAACCACGTATGATAAACCTATGTTGACTCATAGTGAAATGTACAAACATAGGAATAACTTAAAACGTGTCTTGCTGTTGGATAAGGGTCATTGAAAATCCATTATTCACCAACTATATGAACATTGTAAAGCCATTTAGCAGTTTTCTCATCAGAATCACAATACTATAATATTGGTTTCACAATATAAATGAGTGAATAATCATCTTTTTTAAGAGCAGAGGTTTGTGTTGACTTGTGGCTCTAATGAACCACTTCAGCCACCTTTAACCCTAATAAATTGTTATTTAATATTTTTCAATAATGTTGTTAAGGGGTTCAGTCAATACATTTTGAAACACATCCGTTCCGGTTCAACACAGAGGTTACGTTGTGTAACAATTCAACTTGACTTGCTAAAATCTATGGATTGATTTTTGTATTTTTCTTTTCTTAATATAGTGTAATTCACAGATAAACTTATGTACTGACAGTTTCCTAATGAAATCTCAGCTAAATTATTTTCCTTCTATTCGTTTACAGTTGCAGAAGGTTTACTTGTTTTAAAAGTATTTGAGATATTCAGTTTATATATAGCATATTTTTCTCTGACCAAAGCAAACATATGAGACTCTTTGCATGAAAATCTGTCTAATGCATCTTAAACCATTGCTGATGCCGGGAAGTGGCCCTTTAAGTGAGCCATGAGGAACAAGACTCCAGAGCATGTGGCACTGTGATTGGTCGCACAGTGCTGACAATATTGGAAGCTTAGCCTACCAGCTTCTGATCATCAGTAGCTCAAAAAACAAAGAAGAAATAGCAGCACGGGATCCTCATTAGTATATGGATATAAATTTATTCAACAATAAAAAAGCACACTTACATGTTAGAAAAAGCTGCTATATGGCCATAGATTGGTACATACAGGGAGTGCAGAATTATTAGGCAAATGAGTATTTTGACCACATCATCTTCTTTATGCATGTTGTTTTACTCCAAGCTGTATAGGCTCGAAAGCCTACTACCAATTAAGCATATTAGGTGATGTGCATCTCTGTAATGAGAAGGGGTGTGGTCTAATGACATCAACACCCTATATCAGGTGTGCATAATTATTAGGCAACTTCCTTTCCTTGGGCAAAATGGGTCAAAAGAAGGACTTGACAGGCTCAGAAAAGTCAAAAATAGTGAGATATCTTGCAGAGGGATGCAGCACTCTTAAAATTGCAAAGCTTCTGAAGCGTGATCATCGAACAATCAAGCATTTCATTCAAAATAGTCAACAGGGTCGCAAGAAGCGTGTGGAAAAACCAAGGCGCAAAATAACAGCCCATGAACTGAGAAAAGTCAAGTGTGCAGCTGCCAAGATGCCACTTGCCACCAGTTTGGCCATATTTCAGAGCTGCAACATCACTAGAGTGCCCAAAAGCACAAGGTGTGCAATACTCAGAGACATGGCCAAGGTAAGAAAGGCTGAAAGACGACCACCACTGAACAAGACACACAAGCTGAAACGTCAAGACTGGGCCAAGAAATATCTCAAGACTAATTTTTTAAAGGTTTTGTGGACTGATGAAATGAGAGTGAGTCTTGATGGGCCAGATGGATGGGCCCGTGGCTGGATTGGTAAAGGGCAGAGAGCTCCAGTCCGGCTCAGACGCCAGCAAGGTGGAGGTAGAGTACTGGTTTGGGCTGGTATCATCAAAGATGAGCTTGTGGGACCTTTTCGGGTTGAGGATGGAGTCAAGCTCAACTCCCAGTCCTACTGCCAGTTTCTGGAAGACACCTTCTTCAAGCAGTGGTACAGGAAGAAGTCTGCATCCTTCAAGAAAAACATGATTTTCATGCAGGACAATGCTCCATCACACGCGTCCAAGTACTCCACAGCGTGGCTGGCAAGAAAGGGTATAAAAGAAGAAAAGCTAATGACATGGCCTCCTTGTTCACCTGATCTGAACCCCATTGAGAACCTGTGGTCCATCATCAAATGTGAGATTTACAAGGAGGGAAAACAGTACACCTCTCTGAACAGTGTCTGGGAGGCTGTGATTGCTGCTGCAGCAATGTTGATGGTGAACAGATCAAAACACTGACAGAATCCATGGATGGCAGGCTTTTGAGTGTCCTGGCAAAGAAAGGTGGCTATATTGGTCACTGATTTGTTTTTGTTTTGTTTTTGAATGTCAGAAATGTATATTTGTGAATGTTGAGATGTTATATTGGTTTCACTGGTAAAAATAAATAATTGAAATGGGTATACTGTATATTTGATTTTTGTTAAGTTGCCTAATAATTATGCACAGTAATAGTCACCTGCACACACAGATATCCCCTTAAAATAGTTAAAACTAAAAACAAACTAAAAACTACTTCCAAAAATAGTCAGCTTTGATATTAATGAGTTTTTTGGGTTTATTGAGAACATGGTTGTTGTTCAATAATAAAATTGATCCTCAAAAATACTAATTTGCCTAATAATTCTGCACTTCCTGTATAAAAGGGCACCTTCATCCCAATTGGAAATATGGAATATGATAGGGCTGGGGGCTTCCCTTACCTGTTTTCCATCTGTGGTTGTATGGCATGGGATGGAGTTCGACACTGCTGGTGGCTTTTTTGTGGAATCAATGAGTTGAAATGTGATGTATTAAATACTTATGTTACTGACACTTTTATCTGTCTCATCTATGATTATAGTATATATATCTACACAACAAACTTCTGAAGAAGCGGTTTTTAATACCGCAAAACATGTAAAGTCTTGTGGATGGACATGGATCTCCTTTGCTACTAGCTTACCGGATTTTCTGGTTTCTTGGAATGTCTACCTATCTCTTTACGATCCATCTTTTGTAGTATTTCTTTACTTTTTGTACTAATGTATTCTTTGAATAGATTCTGGAACTCTGTGTGAGTTTTTTGTGAGTGTTTTTAAATGTCTGTTGTAATTTAAACAATACATTTTCATTTTTTTATATGACTGTTTTTGCTAATTGATTCTCATGGCACCATAAAAATCCCACAAGCCTCCCATTTATTCCTTTGAGTCTCCGCGTCGCGGCTGTGACGACCCGTCGCCGCACGGTGGGTTGGCGTCCCTCACCGTCTGGGCACGGGGTTACCCCACATCTTCTCCGCGGAAACTCCCTGAAATATCTTTTCCACACGTACATGTTAAAATCTTGACATTTGGTGTAGGTAGTAGATGAGACCACCTCTGTGTTGTTTAGATGTGTCAGCAGTTCATGGAGTTCATGCCAGCATAGGGAAAACCCGATCCTGACAGCTGTCAGAAGAGCCGCCAACGCCAAGCATCCTGCATAGTAAACTCTAGCTCATGGACCCCCTACGTGCATGTGCCCCCCAGCAGCGCCCTGCACCTTTCACATGCATGTAGGGAGTCCACAAGGCATAAGTGTACTATGCAGGACCCTGGGTGATGGCAGCTATTCTGACAGCTGTCAGGATCAGGTTTTCCCTATGCCGACATGAGCTCCATGAACTGTTGACACATCTAAACAACTCTGAGGTGGTCTCATCCACTTTCTGCGGGGAATGTCAAGATTTTAACATGTAAGAGTGTTTTTTTTAATTGTTGAATAAATATATATATCCATATACTAATGAGGATCCCGCACTGCTATTTTTTCTTTGTTGTATGAGTTCCACAGATCTCCCTGAATCTATTTGGCAAGCTGCAGGACTCCTGGTATTTAGAATTGGCCTGTGTCCAACAACATGCTAATGCCTTTTATTGTTAGAGAAGCTCGACTTTGTAGTGTGCTTATCTGGTTTGTGTAATTTATTGATCATCAGTAGTTGACTGTGAGCTGATGGAGATGACTCATTCACAGTTCTGAGGGCACTGATTAAGTACGCTCCAGAACAACACAGCGACCAGTCCTTCCCTGTTTGAGGTATTTCACAAAAAATATCACATTTTGGCCACTAGATGGAACTGATGATCATAGGTAGTCATAGTATTAGTACAAAATGTGCAGAAAAGTCTGGAAGAATGCTTGTCATGTTCGTCCAACAAAAGTATTATAACTAGGCACTTTAGTGTTGGTTTAGTTTTTTAAATTCATTTTTCTCTAGATTTTTCTTGCATTGTTTTTTTCTTCTGTTCAATAATTGCATTTACTTTTTAGTACTTTCTGGTGGAATCTGATTAAATTTTTTTTAAATACTTAAAGGTTTCATTATTGTTGCACCTTTAACAGAGCTAAACCCTAGGGGAACATGCATATTCCTGCAAACACATATCCCATCTCTTAGGACATCCAATTATTTTCCTTCAGTAGTCATATAAACAGATCCACTGAATATTACAGGTGGGTGACAGCTGCACACTTTATGGAAGCAGCATCAGTATTTCATAGAGCTTTCTTTATTGACAGGATGTGATGGGGGGCCGGATTTAAAGAAACTGCAGCTTCAAACCTCTATGACGTGTTTCAGTTTCGCCGCGTTCAAATCAATTAACTGGCGCTGCGGCGAATTGGCGAGTAAAACAGCAATAATGAATTCCGCCGTCAGCGGGATTCACTTACGATCGCGGCTTCGCCAATTCGCAAACTTATGTCTTCGTGCTTATAGCAGTTTCACATAGCGATGTGGGCTAGTGGATTAGTGCACACATCACATGTCTGTAATTCATCTCCCTCTGCTGTAGGTTCGAGGCTTACCATCTCCACCTACTTTTTTTATTTTCTTTTTTTGTTTATATTGCTAAAATGTAACGGATTACATCATATATATTGCTAAATAATGTTACACTCAGAAGCGCTTGCAAGCTTACACCATTTTAAGTGTTTTTTTGATCTTGTCTGTGTGTCGAATCGATCTTATGAAGGAAAGTACCAAAGGCAAGTGACCAAACCCCTACCCTACTTCAGGGCAAGATGAAACCTCACAATTTTACCATGGTCTTCTTCCCACATTCCATACAATGTTTAGTTCTTTAGCTATATGTGCTTTTTAGCCTTAACACACTCCATTTTTTCCACCATACAGCTTTATTCTGCACAATAGCTAAGTGCTTTGCAACTTCACTGCAGTTCACAACGTCATGGGTTCAAATCACATCACTACACTTGGGATCTCTTTTCACTCTCATTTTTTTAAACAGTTTTTTAAACTATCTTGAATTTGGGGGGGGAGGGGGGTGTCCTACCCAAATTTCAAGCACATCAATGGAAACAACACAATTTTGATTTTATGAGTGTGGTCCTAGTTTTATCGAGATGCAATTCTTTACATATTTACCATGGTTCTTACAATTTCTTGACCAATAAACATAGGTGTCTGATATTGGACTCTCTCCATATTTCAACAACACAGGCCCTCATAGTCCAACACTACATTTGCCTCACACCTCAACACAACACTGTCACATCCCTACTCTACATTACAACCCCTCACATCACCAGTACAAGCAGCATGCAAAGTGCAAAACTCCGGCCTTGGCAGCTTAATGGGCCATACACTAACAATTTGTCTAGACTTTTTCCTGTAGACTTAACCAAACCATATAATAGAAGCTCAAACCTCAACACTTTCAATTTGGATGCAATCAGGCAGGCCCTTGCACTACATAGAAAATGTCAATCGGAAGGATAAAGTCTTCTCTAAATCTTACAGTGTGGATGGCCCTTTTGTCTGTAGGCACCCACACAAAACAAAAAAACACATGTTCAATTCTAATGTATTTATTTATTTGAGAATGACAGCAGAAGGAGGGATGCAGCAAAAGAATATTGTCACTCTCCAGTCCGTGTGCCTTTACAGCGCCAGACCACGATCTTTGCTCCATGGCTACGGGATTCTGATGTCTTCCACAACTTCCGGCAGAGTTCAGAATCCATTCTGCACCTCTACCAGCTCATAGGGGACAGGCATGGCAAGGTTGCTGGGCAGCTTCCAAGCCACTTTCGAAGTTCCAGGGTGTTCATGTTGGTCATTGGCCATGTGCCTTACCAAATATCCACTGACCACAAAAGAAAATGAGTGGAGTCCATCAAGGTGGGTTTCTACCACCTACACCCGCAAGCAGTACCACTCCTGGAAAAATAAAACAAAGGATAAGACATTTCATTATGAAAATCACATCTTAATGCCTGTTTGCTTCATTCTGAACTTCATTTAATTTCGACATCACGAGTGAAATAACACATTTTATGCCAACTTACACAAACCAGAAATCATTAATGTAAACATTTGAATACACACCTGTGACGCCAGACAGCCCATCACCACTGGCTTCCCATGGTACGTGCCATGATTCCAAGATGTTGATGTTCTGGAAAATTACAACACCATAAGATACCAAGCAGCCGTTCATGTTATCAATAACTACACAGGTGGCATAGACACAAATAAACACCTGCCAGCTCTTCTCAGCCCTTTACACTATTCACAATACCAACATGTTTATGGTTAGAGGTGCATGTTTTTGCTCAAGTAACACAATTTTACCAATGTTGACTACACTTTATCTACAATGGCAAGTGTCATTGGCAGATGATAATCACCCTCTGTCTCCCTGTGAGTGGCACCTCTGCTAACTAGCTAATTAATACACATGCCCTATCTTGACCGGTTACAGTACTTACATGTAAAGTGGCTAGCAACCAGGGTATTCCGGGTGGCCATACCGGCAGCGGTGCTCCGCCGCCTGGGGGCCGCCGGCTGACGGACCTCTGGCTCCCTCTCCTCCGTCAGCTCCCAAGAATCATCCCGGGCAACGCACATGTTGTGCAACACGCAGCACGCCAGGATGATCTTGGAAGCCTTTGTAGGAGAGTACAGGAGTTCACCCCCAGGCCGGGCCAAGCAGAGAAACCGGGACTTGAGAAGACCTATGGTCAACTCAATGATACTCCGGCTTCTCCGCAAGGCCCTGTTGTAATTCCTCTCTGCTGGGCCCTGGGGGTACCTGATTGGAGCCATCAGCCACGTCAGCTGCGGGTAACCAGCATCCCCTGAAAAATAAGAAAAATATACATTAGTTCTTCCTATCATGTGACTTTAGATGACTCCTCAAAATGGGAGACAATTAGGCATTTTACTAAACAACCTGCTCGTCTGTTTGCAAAAAATCATATGAAACATCTCAACTCTGTCTAACTGCCTAAATCACTAATACAAATGGGAAAAAGGACACACAAAGTGGTGGGTTTCTCTTGCAAGTTCCAACTTGGCCCCTATTTTGTTCCTATTACATTAGCCTAGGTCTTACTTCTGGAATATATCTGCAACTAGAGTGAGGAAACCAATATTGACTCACTTATGCAAAGTACTTTGGGGATATGGCAATACCATTGGAATCATTTGTAGGTTTTCTTTGGGTGGCTAGAGGACACCATTTACACATTGGTTAACCACCTTCATTGGACTCAAAGACAACTTTGCAAATCTTTCTTTTGTGAGCTGCTAAGCTGCTGATCTGGTTGTGTGTGAACAGCCTGACAACTAATAACACATCCATTTTAGGTAGGCTTTGCTTAAATCAGGGTGTACACCGATGTAGCTTATTCCTATGTCTATGTAATCTTACAGTTTATGTTGTTAAGACAAAATACTTTACCAATAAGCCACCCTTCGGGCATTTGTCCACTTTCAAACACCTCGTACAGAGTACTTGTTCTTAACATACTGGAATCATGGCACGACCCTGGGTGACCAGTGTTGACACTCATGATGCGCTGTTTGGCGTCACACACTAATTGGACGTTCACAGAGTGGTACTGCTTGCGGTTCCGGTATTCACTTTCGTGGCTCCTTGGGGGCCTAATGGCTATGTGGGTGCCATCGATTGCCCCTAGGATTTGCGGCATGTGTGCCCGCCGGTAGAAACCCAACTTGACTTCATTCCACTCATTTTCATTCTGTGGCCAGTGGATAAAATTGGGCACTATATCCACTATGGCATTAATGACCAACATGAACACCCTTGAAACTGTGGGCTGGCTAATGCCCATGATACTTCCCGAAGTGGCTTGGAAGCTGCCACGCCCTAAAATATACAAAGTGGCCAGCAATCTGGCCATGCCGGGCACCGCATGGCCGCGCTGTGTGTCCGGGTCAATTTTCTCTGCTATGAGCTGGTAGAGGTGTAGAATAGTTCCTCGCTCGAGCCGGAACTTCCTCCTGACATCAGAATCCCGCAGCTTGTCCAAATAGATCCTTGGAGCAAAAATGCGTGGCTGGCGAGGTAAGGGCACACGGACTGGAGGTGCTGCTGCTGGAGGTGCTGCTGCTGCTGCTGCTGCAGCTTCCCCACCTTCTGCTGCCTCCTGTGCCAGGGCCTCCTCAAACAAGGCACCAATAAATGCCAGCATTGCACCATCTAATGCGTCTGGGATATCGTCCTCCATTTTGAACGCGCAAATTCGCGAATGCGCAGATATATATAGAAACGGCCGCTAATTATCACACCTGTGAGCCAGCTATAAAAGGAGCACATGGCCAATATGGCTGCTGGATGTTATAGATCGATGTTTCTTATGTGCTAGCAAGACCCTGTGACCCACAACCTACATTATCTGGAGGTAAGACAATTGTATCTCTCTCTCCCAAAAAAAAGGAAGGAGACAATTTGTACTTATCTTGGGTGTGCTTAAGTTGTCTATGGTGAATCCCCTCCAACCCACAATAGCTTGGGAACCCCTCAAGTGTCTTTTAATCATTGGCAGTTGGCCCCATGTGCATGTGGTTTGGACATGTGTTTTCTCATGTTTGTTAAAGGTGTGCAGTCTAGATTTGGCATCTAAACCTGCCCCCTTACCTTCCCAGCTTCCAAAGACACCATTTTTGCTTTCCTGATAACTGTAATTTATTATGTGCACGTATGTAGGTCATGCGATTTCTCATGTATGTTTAATGTTTGCAGCCTCCTTTTGCCTATAAAGGATTACACCACCACCACCACCACCACTGTGTTTGTGCCATTAGGTAAGTGTTTGGAGGGCCTCGTGTGATTTGTACCCATATGCGTTTTCTTATGTGTTTTTTTTTTACATTTCTTTGCAGCCTCTTCTGCTCTTTGCCACCACCACCACCACCACCACCACTGTGTTTGTGCCATTAGGTAAGTGTTTGGAGGGCCTCGTGTGATTTGTACCCCTATGAGTTTTCTTATGTGTATTTTTTGTACATTTCTTTGCAGCCTCTTCTGCTCTTTGCCACCACCACCACCACCACCACCACTGTGTTTGTGCCATTAGGTAAGTGTTTGGAGGGCCTCGTGTGATTTGTACCCCTATGCGTTTTCTTATGTGTATTTTTTGTACATTTCTTTGCAGCCTCTTCTGCTCTTTGCCACCACCACCACCACCACCACCACCACCACCACCACTGTGTTTGTGCCATTAGGTAAGTGTTTGGAGGGCCTCGTGTGATTTGTACCCATATGCGTTTTCTTATGTGTTTTTTTTTTACATTTCTTTGCAGCCTCTTCTGCTCTTTGCCACCACCACCACCACCACCACCACCACCACCACCACCACCACCACCACTGTGTTTGTGCCATTAGGTAAGTGTTTGGAGGGCCTCGTGTGATTTGTACCCCTATGAGTTTTCTTATGTGTATTTTTTGTACATTTCTTTGCAGCCTCTTCTGCTCTTTGCCACCACCACCACCACCACCACCACTGTGTTTGTGCCATTAGGTAAGTGTTTGGAGGGCCTCGTGTGATTTGTACCCCTATGCGTTTTCTTATGTGTATTTTTTGTACATTTCTTTGCAGCCTCTTCTGCTCTTTGCCACCACCACCACCACCACCACCACCACCACCACTGTGTTTGTGCCATTAGGTAAGTGTTTGGAGGGCCTCGTGTGATTTGTACCCCTATGAGTTTTCTTATGTGTATTTTTTGTACATTTCTTTGCAGCCTCTTCTGCTCTTTGCCACCACCACCACCACCACTGTGTTTGTGCCATTAGGTAAGTGTTTGGAGGGCCTCGTGTGATTTGTACCCCTATGAGTTTTCTTATGTGTATTTTTTGTACATTTCTTTGCAGCCTCTTCTGCTCTTTGCCACCACCACCACCACCACTGTGTTTGTGCCATTAGGTAAGTGTTTGGAGGGCCTCGTGTGATTTGTACCCCTATGCGTTTTCTTATGTGTATTTTTTGTACATTTCTTTGCAGCCTCTTCTGCTCTTTGCCACCACCACCACCACCACCACCACCACCACCACTGTGTTTGTGCCATTAGGTAAGTGTTTGGAGGGCCTCGTGTGATTTGTACCCCTATGAGTTTTCTTATGTGTTTTTTTTTTACATTTCTTTGCAGCCTCTTCTGCTCTTTGCCACCACCACCACCACCACCACCACCACCACCACTGTGTTTGTGCCATTAGGTAAGTGTTTGGAGGGCCTCGTGTGATTTGTACCCCTATGCGTTTTCTTATGTGTTTTTTTTGTACATTTCTTTGCAACCTCTTCTGCTTTTTTTGCCACCACCACCACCACCACCGTGTTTGTGCCATTAGGTAAGTGTTTGGAGGGCCTCGTGTGATTTGTACCCATATGCGTTTTCTTATGTGTTTTTTTTTTTTCCTTTTCTTTGCAGCCTCTTCTGCTCTTTGCCCACTACTACCACCACCACCACGACCAAGTCTGTTTGTGCCATTAGGTAAGTGTGTTCTGTAACTGTTCACTAATTATACTGTATATGAAGAGCAATCTGCAAATCCTGTTTTTTCTGTTTTCTCTTTTGTCATTTCAGATTTAGGAGTTTGGGGCTCTTTGCTGCTGCTGGACAGCCAGATTCTCTGCCCACCTCGTGCTCCCATGGCCCCACCCACTGGAAGGATGAGAAGGGCCAGGGGGGCCAGGGGGGCCAGGGGGGCCAGGGGGGCCAGGGGGGCCAGGGGGGCCAGGGGGGGCAGGGGGGGCAGGGTGGGCAGATCGTCTGGCTCTGGTGTGAGGGAGGCTCCAGCTGTATCCATGAGGGAGTCCACCATCCCCATCCCGGAGGAGGAAGCCGGGGGAGGTGTTAACACACCAAGTGGACAAGCTGGCTCTTCTGACAGTAGTCCTGGAGCGGGTCCGTCCACCAGAGTCAGCTTGTCCACATTACCCCGGCTTCCCCGTTTCACCCACAATCAGTGCTGTGCCCTGGTCCACGCCTATATGGCCAGATATCAGGCGATACATGGGACCAGGGCCGCGTCTTACTCAGTAACAGAGAAGAACAGATTGTGGGATGAAATCCGGGATGCTGTAAATGCACTGGGTGAAGCACCTCGCCACCGTGACAGTGTGCGGAAGAAGGTCACCGACATCTGTGCGTCCGTTCGGAAGAAGCTAATTGCATGGGCTGCGGAGGGTCTTTATGACCGTCAAGGTCGGCTGGATGAACGTGCACGAAGTTCTCTCTGGGATTATCAATTACCTTTCTTGAACATCATAGGACCCGATACCATCTTTACCAGAGAGGACTTAGATTCGGATGCTTTGCACCGAGGTAGGATATTATCTTGGATGTCAATTGTGTGAGTTGTTTGGAAAAGATTAACTACTATCCTATGTGTGACATTAAGAGAATGTGATACTTGCCCTTCCAATTGTCCTTTTTTTGTTTTCCCCAACCTGCAATTTGTTCATCTGTAGCACGGATCTCAGCCCCTCCACAGCCCATGCAGCTTGGCGAACCAGACGGACTCACAGGTGTTGACATCAGTGCTGACCCTCCTCCTGGTAGGTCCAATATCATACTGTGCCAAACAATGTAGATGTTTTTTTTTTTCCAAGATAGCTCATATTGCTATGTCCTTTACAGAAGATCCGCAGCAGGGAACACACCCAGTGCAGCTAGGCCTGGAGGAAGGTGTTGGTATGTCTAGTCAAATAATGTTTTTTTGAATCTTATTAACCCCATTAACACACATGTTTTTTCTTAGGAAAGAGTGTTGCCTTTTAGATGTTTACCCTGCAAAACACAGTTGACAGCATTAATGGGTGCCGTCATTAGTAGGCAGACCAAGCCTTCTTAACCTTTGGGAGGGTTTAGCAAGTGTCCTATGAGCCCAGGAAAGCACTTTTGAATGTTTGGCCTCAATGCTTCATTCATGAAGCTAGGAGGGCAATCTGGCCATAATCATTACTGACTAAGGTTATGTACTAAACATGTTTTTTTTTTTTTGTTTTTAAAAGAACATCAGGCCCCTCTTGAGGTTGCAGCTGGAGTTGGATCAGGAGCTGGCGACGATTCTGCATCCAGTGCTGTGGTATGTGATATAAGGGAACAAGGTGCACATGTAACATTTCAATGGTAGCATTGATTTTGGACTAGATGTGGCTTACATTGTGTGTGTTAAATTAGTGCTATGACATTCTGACGATGCACCAGCACAACAAGAGTTCTATCTTGAACATCAGGGAATTATGTTATAATTTGGTGTGCCACTAATGTTCCAAAAACATCCAGGATCTTTAAAGTCCGGCCCGTCTTTGATTTTCCAGGTCCAAATTCATGGGTATCGTTTGGTTGGGTTGTCCTGTAGCCGATTGATGGCAAGATTTTAGACAACATACGTAGATGTATAAAGTCATTGGTGTAGTAACAGATTTACCAAAAGCATAAACAACCTACCACACCAGGGTTAATTGGGAACACCTTCATGTTGAATCTTTTTTGCCTTTGTCATATTAGTCACACCAATATAATATGTACCCATTATCAGAAGTGTTGCTAGCTTGGATAATCTTACAATGAACAAGTACTCATTAGAAGCACATCAAACTTTTCAACGTTCTGCTTGGGGTGTTAAGTTGTCAAACTAATCTGAAATATTTAGTCATGATGTTTGATAATGATTTGGTCTATTTCTTCTGCTTTCAGGTAGCCTTAGATGCAGAGGGATTGTCACCTACCCAACTTCGTCCATCTATGCTGGATGTAGCCGAGAGGCTGCTTGATGAGTATCAGGTCCAAAATGAGTTAAGGAGGCGTACTCAGCAATCTACTGAGGCAGTACGTCTGCTCGGGCTCATACAGGAATCTGTAGCAACAATGGTACAGGTTCACCAGGATATGTTACAGGTTCAACAGGATATGCGTAACAGCTTGGTAAGTTTAGCAGACCAGCATCAACGGGATCGGCAAAGTGTTGACACTCAGGTGCTGGCCACACGCCAATGCCTGTTTGGATCTGAAGATGCCCCATTGGCAGAGCCCTCCCAAACATCTCACTCACCTGCCACTGCAGGTTGTGGTAGTGGGAGGGTAATGCCAGTGTTGGCCACTTGTCAGGCAGCTGGGGATGGGACAATTCCTCCTGTAGCCACTCCTAGCACTTCACACTCCGTTCGGACTCCCACACCCCTCAATGAGCAATCCTCCTGCACAACCTCAATGCGCACTGGTTCCACAGTACCCCTTCCACCTGACTACATTCCCTCCACACCTTTATCACTTCACTCCTCCCCAGGCCGTTCTTCTTTTTTGTCACCAATGCGACATGTCGTTTGCCCCCGCACCGTGGACCACAACAAACAATCAACCACCACTCCCCACACATCTTCACAACCCTTGCACCACCAGCAGCATCAAATAGCCTTGGAGCAGCAACGATCCCATCTCATGGTAATGGCACACGTTGCCCAAATGCTTAGGCTGACCCCAGAGCAGATGACACTATTGGCCGAACATCTTCTGTCTGGGACATTTCCAACGTTCAACACCCTGCATCATCAGCAGCCTCAGACAGAAGATATGATCCTAATGGGCCACTTGAGCACAACTCTACAGTTAACCCCAGACCAGATGGAACTCTTGGCACACCATTTGATGGCAGGAAACTTAACAATGCTCACCACACTGCTTCAGGCACGACCACCAACTTGATTTTTTGTTTTTTTGTTTAATTTGGTTTAGTTTTGTTAATGATTTACATTGGCCAATTTTTTGGGCCATTTTTTTTTTTAATTTGAGGGTGGCACAATATGATTTATTATAGTGCTTCTTTTGGGGATGAAATAAAATTTTATGCAAAATGATTAGTTTGTGTTTGCTCTTTGGTTTTTTAGGAGTGTTGGTGGCCAAGTAATGGCCCTGGTTAATGTAGGCATTTATACACACGTGCTTCTCTATCTCCAAACATATGATTTCATGTAAATTTAGATAACTCAATGTTCACATAACGACCCAAGAAAAGGTCTCCCTTCAAATGTAGCTTCAAAACAAGTCTCAAGGCTAACATAAACCAAAGCCAACATACTAACAATTACAGACCACACCACTCAAGTAAACAAATACAACACAAAAGACATTCGATGTGTACACCAAAAAGAAAACTTGGGTAATAAAATAAATGTTTTAATAACACATGTGGGTGTCTACCAACTGTAGCGTACAAAAAATATATTACAATATATAATAGAATGAACTAAATTGCCAATGTAACATTTGTGTTGCAAAGAGCAACATACTTAAATTTAATTTAGATAAACATTTTAAACATTTTTTATGTTTTGACATCATTTTTTGGAAGGTTTTCACAAAAACAATTCTTTTTTGTAAACATTTGTGGTTTTTTCCGTTGCCATAAAAACAACAAGGCTTATTTGTAAACATTTTTGGTTTAGTTTGTTACCAAAAACAACAAGGCTTTTTTGTAAACATTTGTGGTTTAGTTTGTTACCAAAAACAACAAGGCTTTTTTGTAAACATTTGTGGTTTTGTCGGTTGCCATAAAAACAACAAGGCTTTTTTGTAAACATTTGTGGTTTTGTCCGTTGCCATAAAAACAACAAGGCTTTTTTGTAAACATTTGTGGTTTTGTCGGTTGCCAGAAAAACAACAAGGCTTTTTTGTAAACATTTGTGGTTTTGTCCGTTGCCATAAAAACAACAAGGCTTTTTTGTAAACATTTGTGGTTTTGTCGGTTGCCAGAAAAACAACAAGGCTTTTTTGTAAACATTTGTGGTTTTGTCCGTTGCCATAAAAACAACAAGGCTTTTTTGTAAACATTTGTGGTTTTGTCGGTTGCCATAAAAACAACAAGGCTTTTTTGTAAACATTTGTGGTTTTGTCCGTTGCCATAAAAACAACAAGGCTTTTTTGTAAACATTTGTGGTTTTGTCCGTTGCCAGAAAAACAACAAGGCTTTTTTGTAAACATTTGTGGTTTTGTCGGTTGCCATAAAAACAACAAGGCTTTTTTGTAAACATTTGTGGTTTTGTCCGTTGCCATAAAAACAACAAGGCTTTTTTGTAAACATTTGTGGTTTTGTCGGTTGCCAGAAAAACAACAAGGCTTTTTTGTAAACATTTGTGGTTTTGTCCGTTGCCATAAAAACAACAAGGCTTTTTTGTAAACATTTGTGGTTTTGTCGGTTGCCATAAAAACAACAAGGCTTTTTTGTAAACATTTGTGGTTTTGTCCGTTGCCATAAAAACAACAAGGCTTTTTTGTAAACATTTGTGGTTTTGTCCGTTGCCAGAAAAACAACAAGGCTTTTTTGTAAACATTTGTGGTTTTGTCGGTTGCCATAAAAACAACAAGGCTTTTTTGTAAACATTTGTGGTTTTGTCCGTTGCCATAAAAACAACAAGGCTTTTTTGTAAACATTTGTGGTTTTGTCGGTTGCCAGAAAAACAACAAGGCTTTTTTGTAAACATTTGTGGTTTTGTCCGTTGCCATAAAAACAACAAGGCTTTTTTGTAAACATTTGTGGTTTTGTCGGTTGCCATAAAAACAACAAGGCTTTTTTGTAAACATTTGTGGTTTTGTCCGTTGCCATAAAAACAACAAGGCTTTTTTGTAAACATTTGTGGTTTTGTCCGTTGCCAGAAAAACAACAAGGCTTTTTTGTAAACATTTGTGGTTTTGTCGGTTGCCATAAAAACAACAAGGCTTTTTTGTAAACATTTGTGGTTTTGTCCGTTGCCATAAAAACAACAAGGCTTTTTTGTAAACATTTGTGGTTTTGTCCGTTGCCAGAAAAACAACAAGGCTTTTTTGTAAACATTTGTGGTTTTGTCCGTTGCCATAAAAACAACAAGGCTTTTTTGTAAACATTTGTGGTTTTGTCCGTTGCCAGAAAAACAACAAGGCTTTTTTGTAAACATTTTTTTTTTGGTTGCCAAAAACAAGGCTTTTTTTTTTTTTTTGTTTTTTTGGGTCCCAAAAAAAGGGTATTTTTTATAAATTTTTATATTTTTTTTGGTGGCCAAAAACAAGGCTTTTTTTTTTTTTTTTTGTTTTTTTGGGTCCCAAAAAAAGGGTATTTTTTATAAATTTTTATATTTTTTTTGGTGGCCAAAAACAAGGCTTTTTTTTTTTTTTTGTTTTTTTGGGTCCCAAAAAAAGGGTTTTTTTATAAATTTTTATATTTTTTTTGGTGGCCAAAAACAAGGCTTTTTTTTTTTTTTTGTTTTTTTGGGTCCCAAAAAAAGGGTTTTTTTTATAAATTTTTATATTTTTTTTGGTGGCCAAAAACAAGGCTTTTTTTTTTTTTTTGTTTTTTTGGGTCCCAAAAAAAGGGTATTTTTTATAAATTTTTATATTTTTTTTGGTGGCCAAAAACAAGGCTTTTTTTTTTTTTTTGTTTTTTTGGGTCCCAAAAAAAGGGTTTTTTTATAAACTGTTTTTGATTTTTTTGTTAGATTTTTGTTTATAATGGGCAACAATTACAAATGTGACATTTCTTTGTGTTGCAACGTGCAACATAAGTAAACAAACAAAAAAAAAAAAATACTAGGATCTTTTTAAAGGTGTGACATTCCTAACGAATGGCTCCTTAGGGTCTGGATCCACGCCACAAAGGTGTTCCAAATAGAGAATTCGGTCTCCGCACCACCTCATATAATCCAGGAGGACCTCGTAGGTGAGGTGGGTGTGCCCTGGGTAGAAAAAAACATGACAATTAGTTTTCGGCAAAATGATCCAAACAAGGATTGTAATTAATGTGCCTCAACAAATATGCTTAGGAGTCTATTGGTTGGCTTTTATCAACACTCTGAAGCAAATATGCTAAATTGCTGTTGTAAACCTTAAACTCAAACTTTCACAGCAAATTGTTCAAAAGGTTACATAAGATGGCTTGGAATGTTAGTAGCAGTTCCACCAAAGCTAAGTAAAATGCTTTTCTGCATGTAAACACAAGCAATCATTTTGAAGAATGTAAGGTGTTTTGGGTTCAATTGGTCAACACGATACATGTGCACACATTTATCTCTATCACCATTGGAATCTGTGGAGCGTTCTCTCTCCCTCTTACTGTCTATAGATTGAACCTGACACATAGTAGAGACTCACCCTTAGGAATTTTGAGGGCCAGTTCTGGACGGAGCAGATGTGTCTGCTCCCCTGATCTCCTTTCCGCCATCCCAGCTGTGTTAAGAGAGAAGAAAAAGTTTATCAACAAATGGACTCACGCTAACTGTAGGTTACGCAGTCATGAAAACGCTCTAACACCCACTCATTACCCCTCCACATTTCCCTGAAAGTTTTATTTAGACATTGATATGGTGGTGATGCAGATTTGTACAGTGCAAGCGTCATTCTTCTGGGTGAAGCTTGTAGCGTTAAGGATACGTACTCCCTGCTTTTGTGCTGATTGTGTTTTTCTGATGTTTTTGGTGCCTCAGCCCTGCCTGTTCTAAGTGTTGGAAACATATCATTTTGGGAGGGCTGCGGAAAACTAATCAGGTTAGACTTACACTCTCTAGGTTTTTGGGGACAAGAGAAATAACAATCCTCCTTTTTACATGGCCCCTGTACACACCTCTAGGCACCTCCCTCCTGTTGTTTGACCCCACAGCAGGCAGCTTGCTATGGAGGCACATGAGATGAAGCCAAGCACCCTGTGCCTGTTCAGGCACTAGGCTGTGAGCCAGCCTTGCCCCCCTCCCTTCCAATGGTCTCAATGATTAGGAGTGACAGCATCAGGAGGCAATATTGGCATGCTGTCACCTCAGTTAAGGAGGAGGGGGAGTCTGTTCCAGACAAGTATTAGTGCAAAAATTTGGACCGTAAAAAATGGTCCCAGTAAGTCTTAGGGGGAATATGCACACCTATCACTTGGAATACTAATGCATAGAATGCATTCACATAAAGAACCCGCTGCCTTTAGAACAACTTGAAGCCTGAGCGGGGACATACACAGTTAGCATTTCTCCACTTACTAAGTAGACACATTACTGGAAAAGCACACAACTTACCATCATCAGGTTTTTTTGGGGCCCCTGAAGTGGATGGCGTGGCTGGCTCTGGAGAAACTGCACAAAAAGAACACAAATTGTGAACTGGAATGTGGTACATTACCGAGGAAGAGTATTTATGAAAGATTGACAAACACACATTTTCAGTGTTGACTAAATCAGGACATGATTAAATTACAATGTCCCCAAAAAATTTACAAGTACAAAGCACACCATTTCCAATGTAGAGAAACTAACACCAATTTAGAATAGGGTGGCTTGAGATAACTTACAAAAGATAACATGTCCTGTAATGCTCCCCAAAACCACCTTTCAAACATGAAGGTTAAGCAAGAGTGTTTCATGACCAACCTTCCTGTCACATATAGCAAAACTACACTTGCTTTGACTCCAACTTAGATTATCCTAGATACACATCATCCTAGCACACACAATTCATGTGAGAATCTAATTTTAGGTACTTACAGACTAGTTCAGGGGAGCCTGGAGTGGGGGAGGATGGGGGAGACCCTACATGGGGGGATGGTGTCCCTTCATGGGGGGATGGCGTTGTATCTCCTAGAAACACAAAGACACAAATACAATCCTTGAACAAAAGCTATTTGATAAAGGCACACAGAAAGTAGTCTGGAAACATTGAAGGTAGTAGTTACAGTGGACTGGGTAAGCAGTGGCCCCTCTTCCCCAGTCCTCCACAACAAACATCCTCAATGTCAGCTGCTACAAAACTCCAATGTCAAAATATATATATTACAGCCCTTATATTTACCAGGACACATTGAACACACAAACACATGTAGAATACTTACTTCCCCTTTGAGGAGAGCCCAGGTCCTCATCCGAGTCGGACCAATTGGCCTCTTCTTGGCCAACAGTTTGTTCCTGGCCCGGATCCAGGCGACTTGGCCCTGCCTGAGGCTCCTCTCTTGCTGAAGTTACATCAACCACAAAAGAAAACAAAACAAACAATCATTCCTCCAAGTTCGACCTAATACACAACACACCAGCACATCCACATTACTTACAGGGGGCCTGAGAAGGCTGAGCCTCCACATCCTGATCACTGGTTTCTAAAATCAAAGAAAAACATTATATATTATTTATGGACACAAATAGGCAGTAACCTCTCATCATGCTAGCACCATACTCAATGCCCCTACAATTCAGAACATAGAAGTGCACTTACACCAATGAGATGCATTGACCATGTTTTAAAACAGGAGGGCACCATGCAAATTAAGCGGGCGCCTAAGGCCTCGCACCTACAGGGGCCTTGCGGCCAGTGGCGGAGCACCAACATTTCGAAGGGCGCAGTCAGGGAAATCTCCCAAGTAAAAGATTGCTTTCAATCCTCGGATCAAAAAGTTGCAGCAGTGTGCTGCAGTCCCTTCACTGCGTCTGCCAGGTGTCTGTTGTCCGCTGACACTTACTCCTCCTTCTCTGCCTGGGGATTGGCCGTCTGATCATGTTATCCTAAGATGTGGAGGAATCGGTAGGTGTGTACTTGCACCAGTAGGAAGTGACTGGCCGGTCAACTCACTCTGCTATCATCAGTTGTTGCTCTGGGAGGAGAGCTCCGCCCTGGACCCGGAACATACAGGTAACCAGGCCCAGACTTGATATTTTGCAGGCTGGTCATAGATTTGTTGTGTCCACTATGCAAAGTGGTTGAGTAGCCCCAGGGAAGTTGGAAGAGTCTGAAAATGGTTGGTGGAGGAGGAGGAGAAGAAGGCCCTGGGTGGCTGGGGGACAAGGAGAGGGCCCCTGGGGCTTTTCTAGAGGAGGAAAGATCCACAATGACGCCAGAGTCAATTGCCAAGGAAGAGAGTGGAGCTGAGCAAGTCCTGCCTATCTGACCTGAAAGCCAAACATGGTGTAGATGGAGCCCTTTGCCCTACACAATGACAGCACCAGAGGTGGAAGGTGAGTGGTAGCGGGTCTTTGACATTATAGAGCATATGGACTCTGTCCATTATTGGTAGTTTTGTTTGGAGTTGTCCTTTAGATGTTTAACTGTGTTGCTTTTGACCCGAGCTGTGAGGGACTGAGGTATGACAGCCCACTATGCTGAGACTTATAGTGCCCTAGAATGTTGAGGACTGAGGAATCCTTAGTCCCTAACAGAGGGCACTACAAGTCTTAGCATAGCAGGCAGTATTTCCTCATTCCCCTACAGAGAGGATTACAAGTCCAAGCAGGTAGCCTTCTGCAGTGGGACTTGTTGTGCCCTTGACTGTGGTGGACTGAGGAAGGGAAGTGTAAGAGGGTCTCTGTAAGCTCAGATGTATGGGGGAGCTTTGGGGAACACAGAGTTCCCTTTTACACCAGAGTCCCCAGCTTCCCCCCTCAAATAATGGTTCCCAAACTCTCCTTATATCAGAGTCTTCACACTTCCCTCTTACAGTGTAGTAAGTCTGGAGACTCCGATGTAAAGGGGGCTCTGTAAAATGTGATTAGAGATTAGAAATTTCTAACATTTTTATTTTCTACTTACGATCCACAATTTTCAGCTGCTCAAATGGCTCGCTGCCTCTGATTGCGTATTGGAGTGTGGCCGTCCTCCTCCTCCCCTTCTTCACCAAAAGCACAAGAGGGTGCCGTCCGTCCGCTTTGGCTAGAAGCAGAAGAAAAAAAAAAAACATAAAAAATACGAATGTACATAGTAGTATTAAAGGTTGTGAAGAGACACTTGATGGAGGTAGGAAAGGTAGGAGCGAGAGGGAGGGGGGGGGGGGTGTTGGTATTAGTGTTGTTGCATAGCTAAACACATGTCCACCTACCCAAAAAATTGTAACCTATCTGGTCACATGTAATGTATATTTTTACTTACCGGAGATTTGCTCCACAGCCTTTAGCAGGAGCCTGGGTGAGCGCCTTTTGGCATCACTCCAGGCCCGCTGCAGATCCACTATCTCAGGCAGAAACTGAAATCTCCGCTGCAGCCTCATCCGGAGACGACACATCATCTTGTGCTTTTGGTGAAGATGCGTATATACATTATCATACCCCCAGAGGAGGAGGAGCTGTGGAAAGAGCAGTGTATGTTTGAGTCCAAGTATGTCCAAAATAGTACAGTCTTCAAATAACATGCTAGGTCGTCTTTGAGATATTGTAGAACAAAGAATTCCATTTCTGGTGATACATATACATCGATGTCCAAATCTACCTCCATGACATAGGTTGCCCCACACTGGTGATTTCCTCTACATGATATAGCCATTTTCTCAATTGGCCTTTCATGACACACCCAGGGCCGCCATCAGGGGGGGACAGGCAGTCACTGTATTTACAACCTTATTGCTGTCCATTTAGCAGGGTGCAAGTAACTTTACACACATGTAGCATAGGTATCAACTTTTGTCACCATGTTAAAAGGACAGCAGTATGGGTAGCATTACAGTGACTGTTATTAGTCCAGGCTCACTAAACTAGCCAATGCTTGGAAAAGCAAGCCATGCAGATTGCTTTTCAGGTCCCTTTTAACACGAGCTGTCTGATTGGGTGTGGCTGTTAATTTTTGACGCAGACCTGATAAGCCCCTCAATTCTCCTTTATGGAGTGTTATATGTAAATGGGATTGCTTCATTTGAGATGCAGATTTAAACTGTGTATGGCCAGGCTGAAGGTACCCAAGTTGATTGGTCGATCACCTGGAGGACAACGTACAACCAGTCTGTCAGATTTTACACACACTTATCGCTAGCATCTCTTGTAGCCACTAGCAATAATCACTGTGTTTTCCTGGCAGGGGCAGCACCAGGAGAACACAATGGCTCCGCAGGAGGGTTTCCCCTGTCTGTGTTGATGGTGGAATCAAGGCAAAATGTTTTTCCTGCAAGCCACGGGACAAACAAAGATAGTTTTTTAATGAATCCATGATTTTGCCAAAATGGAAAAAAAAAGATGTTTGCTTTGTATATTCTTAAGTTTGCTACATAACTAGAACATGTAACAGTGTTATATCATTGCAGGAGATTTCCCTTCACTTCCTGTCTTGGTGTCACCAGGACAGGAAGTGAGGGAATCTCCCGTGGGGATACAGCCAGCAATTCTTTCCTTTTATATATACTATGGACATTATAAGGCAACAATTGCAAGCTATTTCCCCACAGTGATATTCCCCTCACTTCCTGTCTTGGTGACACTAAGACAGGAAGTGAGGGAAAATCTCATGCAATGATATCACCCTACTAGAAATTGTAGTTCCGTCTAAAAAGTATACATAAAGTAAGCACTTGGTTTCCAAAGTGGCAAAATTATGGAGGAGTTAAAACCCCATAGTGTGATCGGGTAATCTGACGGTGTGTTCCTACACTCCTCAATGTGTCTGTTCATTAAGCTGTGCTGAATTATCCTTGATTCACAATTCCTGCAAGAGTTGCACATGGTATGTGGGAGATGCAAATTTAAGGTGGCATAATTATCCACACAATCACACATAATCCTTTTTAAAGGTCCCCAGCAGAATTTGATGGCATAGTGGTTCACAGCAGTGCCATCAGATTCCAGTTAGATCTGTAAATTAACAAAGCAATGTGATCTGGGGGTGTATTTAACTTGCAATGGACACCCCCATTCATTATCATATGGCAGTGTGAGATGGGTGTGTTGGGAATGTGATCCATTGAGACAAGTGATTATACACTCATGTGTTTCTTTTAGAGGTGATTTGTTCAAGGCAATCCTTTGAAGACATGACCATTCCAGATTTTTGTGATCACTGATTCCATCTCAGGTGAACCAATTAGCTGCTGTGTGCAGATCCAGCTTATGATGGTAAGAGTGTCAGACAAGACAAACGGGGCCGAGCTTGCAGTGTGTATGGATGTATGTAAGGCAATAATTTTTGGCATTATGCATTTAGGGAATATAATGTTTCTAATCTTGCATATATGAAAAGGGTCAATACATTTGTCTTTATCTAGATAGATTCCAAAGCGTCAGAGCAATCTGTCACAGATAATTGGGTTTCATTTTGTGTAAAAGTTGAAACGAATCAAATCTATCTATATACAGGCATAGCCCACTTTAAGTACACAATGGGACCAGGGCATGTATGGAAACTGAAAATGTACTTAAAGTGAAGCAATCCCTTTTTTCTTTTCTCGATGCATGAAAATACACCAGCTCCATTGTAAATTTTGGCCACATTGACATAGCCTTACTCCCAAACCATGTGGGAGCATGTTAAGGGGATCCAGGACTATGACATGATAGATTACCTAGGCAAGCTGGCCAGCCACAAAATGGATATGGTGTAGTCCTGGGTACCTGGGTACCCTGTCGTTGCTCCCTAAGTTTGTTATCCCTGTCACTTATGGTTTGTGAGCAGTGTCATGGCAAGCTGAACAAGCTGTGTCCTTACTCACGATTGTATATAAAGTGAGTGTACTTAAAGCAGGGTATGCCTATCTATATCTATATAGAAAGTTCAGAGATGTGAACCTGTTCCCTATTATATACACTAATATATGGTATATAACATATTCTATAATGTATCTAATGTATATATATTGTATATAATATATATATATATATATATATATATATATATATATATATATATACATATACATATACATATACATATACATATACATATAATATAAATATATATATATATATATATATACACACATATAATATAATAAAATATATATATATATATATATACATATAATATAATATAAATATATATACATATAATATAATATATATATATATATATATATATATATATATACATATAATATAATATATATATATATATATATATATACATACATATAATATAATATAAATATATATATATATATATAAAATATATATATATATACATATAATATATATATACATATAATATATATATATATATACATATAATATATATATATATATATATATATATATATACATATAATATATATATATACATATAATATATATATATATATATATATATATACATATATACATATATACATATATACACATATATATATATACACACATACATATATATATATATATATAGGGAACAGGTTCACATCTAGGAAGTTTCTATAACAGGAAGCTTCTAGATCACGTCTAATAGGCAGAAAGTGCATGCGCAGATCAGCAGACCAAAAGTTTCTTGCACACCCGCTAGATAAGCGACCCACCCAGCCACCATCCCCCATCCCCCATCCCGCACCCTGCACACTCACACCCCCTCCTTACCTTACACACAAATGCCACGATTTCGGCTGTAAACAGTGCAGGAGCCATGATGCACACTTACGACAGGGCCTGGACAATTTCCGGAAACGTGTGCACGCACCAAAAGTTTCGTTTCCGGTTTCATGTATAAATGTGAGAACGCGGTTTTGTATATTCGCGAATTCGCGAATAGTGAACATACACAACCATTAAGCAGATTTAACTTAGAAAAAGAAATACAAATACATACATTTGTGGACACCAGAAAACTTTATTTAGACACATGAAGACATTTTAAAAAAAAAATTGGAAACATGCTGTTTATTACATTTGTATTTTTCAAACCAAAAAAACCTTTGTACAACATTTAGACCATATACATCGACAAAGAGCCCATAATCAACAGATGCATGTGCAGATTGACAGAATTATGTTAACAGCAATAAATACTTACAGAGAGTCAACACACAACACAGCCAAATCTCACCTCCATAAATAACAAAGGGCCAAAAATGTTACCCATAAAACATGTGACACACAAATATATTGGACCTCTTCGTAGGTCAAATCTTTCCTGATGTCTGAGTGAGCTATATATAATCCAAGCAAACACACCCAGAATGGTAACGCCCAGTCCAAAAATTAACTGTGTGTATCCTGTGTGTTTTGGAGCATGCTCAGTTGCCAAAACAAGGGAAATAGAAATGAGGAATAGAAATGTATGTAGGTGTGTATAGTATATGTGAATTGAAAAAATTCTCTCTTGAAGTTTGCTAGTCATTATTTAGAATGTTTAGATACAGGAATACATACATATATATACAATTACGTGAGAGAGAGAGAAATATATATTTAGGGAAACAATTGAAACACACCTTTTGGGATTTGAGAAGTGAGATTGTGACGATTGACCAGATATGTAAGCCAACAATCTGACTCATCACTCATGAACATCCCTAAATTTGGCGTGGCAATTATATCAGGCGTTCTTATGTGCATTTTGGCTGGCGTTTTCACAGGCGTTTTGACATGCATTTTTTGGGCAGGCATTGTTATATGAAATCACCTACAAAAGCCCCAAAAACAGACCACAAACACGTACATGTGAACGTAGCCCGTTTGGGGGCGTTTGAGGGGGATTTGTCCAGCTCAAGGATCAGCTCCCAAAACAGGCAAAAAATCCAATCCTATTCAGTTCAATGGCCCCTGTTCCCATGTGAGCATTTTGACGGCATGAGGAAAACACCCAACGCTCACTGAGAAATAGCACAATGATTAGGGAGTCTGCCTTCCTGCTGTAGGTTTGTAAGTTCGAATCCGGAAGGTGCCCTCTGTATGGGCAACACTTGGATATCTCCAATCCTCCAAATGTTGACATCATTAATTTTGTTCATGTTTGAAAAAGGCATGTGTATCAGCAAACTTTTAATCCAAAGACATGAACAAAATACAAAAGATGCCCCATAAAGTCAATATGTAGCAATATTGTGAGCTAAAGCTCTATTTGTTTGTTGGGCATACTTTGCTAATTAGCCAAGTATAAGGGATATATATATATATACCTTCAGTTAAATGTGTAGTAAAATGGTAACACTTGGCCATACCCATATGGAAGAAAAGGTAGTATTTGCAATATATTTCTAAAAACATTCTTTGGAAACACATAAAATATTGTCAAAATTGTGACATTTCCTTGATATGTGTGAAATGCTAATAATCTTTCTTAGAAAAAAAATAGATGTAAAACATATTTCAATCTGACGACCAATTCCCCAATGTAATATTTTGTGGGTTTTTTCAGAGAATGTGGAGGTTCTATATAAACACTGTAGATTTGACTGTTATGATTTCGGAGTTAGCAGGAAAGGTGTATGGAATGTGATGGTGTTTACTAAAGGATCCCTTGTTGGAAGTGTGCATGTTTTTCCAATTCCGCCGGTTTTTGCCATTTTCTATGGGCGAGACAGCGGATTTGCAAGCGGTATTCAAAAAAAAATTGACCCAAAATCGCGCTGGCGAAATTTTTTGAGCCAATTTGACGTTGCGCATGCGCACATTCGCGAGTTCGCAGCTCGCGGCTGGAGAAGCTGTTTAACCTTTCCACACTTTCGCAGATATCTCTCTTTCTAAGTCAGTTTTTGAGATTTTTTAAACGCAAGTCATCTCCAAATTGACTTCCACACCTTCCACAGTGATTTGGGATTTTTGGGGGTACAGGGGAAAATTTGGCTAAACTTTAGTCGAGCTTTTAGCTGGCGTGGTTTTAAGTCGCGCTCTGACCATATTGCATCTTAATGAATCTCACACTAGGCGCTATTTTCCGCCCGCCGTTCTTTGAATGCCAATTTCAGACTTAAATAATCGCCGCTTCGCAAAATCACGCCGAAACGCCAATTCGCCGTACTATGAATCAGGCCCTATGTGTCTGTAAATTATCTAATACAGAGCACAGAGGAGGTACAAGTAGGCAAAGTGTAAATATGGGTAGTTTTAATCACCCTGAGCATCTATCTATGGTGTAGCCTGTTGACCAATTAGGAGCAGGAACCACTCAGCCTAGGCATTCTTGCATCTTATTCTTCCTCACCCTGCCCATTAATGTACAGCATGTATAGCTGCACACTTGGCTGTATACAGCATAATGTGTTCCTGACCCCTGCACTCTGTATGCTGTGCTGTATATGCATGCTCCTGACCACTGCACTCTGTATTCTAGACTGTAAAATAAAATGTTCCTTACCACTACACTTTGTATGCCATCCTGTAATTGACATGCTCTTGACCACTGCAATCTGCACATTGGGATGTAAATGGCATACTCCTGATCACTGCACTTTGTATATCAGGCTGTATGTGACATGCTCCTGATCACTGCACTCTGTATGCTGGGCTGTATATGACATACCCTTGACCACTAAACTCTGTGCAGTGGGCTATACATGACATACTCCTGATCACTAACCTCTGTTTGCTGGACTTTATCTGATATACTCATGACCATTGCACTCTGTATGCTGGGTTGTATATTACATACTCTTGACCATTGCATTTTGTATTCTGGGCTGTATGAGATATACTCCTGAGCACTACACTGTGTGCAAAGCTTTATATGACATACTCCTGATCACCATACACTTTATATTATAAAACAGTTGCTGGTTCCTAAGTAGTCACTATGTTAATCACTTTAGCCCTGGAGGATTTGGCTGCTCAATGACCAGGCCCTATTTTGCGATTCGGCACTGCGTGACTTTAACGGACGGTTGTGCGATGCTGTACCACAAACAGAGCTTTCTTTTGGTGGTATTTGATCACCTGTGCAATTTTTATTTTTGCGCTATAAACAAAAAAAGAGCGACAATTTTGAAAAAATAACAATATTTTTCAAAAATTTTTATATGAAATTCTCAAAAAAAATGTAAAAATCAAAATTTTTTAACATTTTAGGCCAATTTGTTTTCTGCAACATATTTTTGGTTAAAAAAAAAATTGCAATAAGCGTATTTTGATTGGTTTGCGCAAAAGTTATTGCGTTTACTAACTACGGGAAAGATTTATGTCATTTTTATTGTTTTTTTTTATTTTTACTAGTAATGGCGGCGATCTGCAATTTTTTTTGCAGGATTTTGGCGGACTGATCGGACCCCTAACTGACATTTTAGACACTTTTGGGGGTACCAGTGACATTACTACAGTAATCAGTGCTAAAAATATGCACTGTTACTGTAAAAATGATAATGGCAGGGAAGGGGTTAACTGTACTGGTGATCAAGGGGTTAAATGTATCCCTAGGGGCTTGATTCTAACTGTGGAGGGGCGTGGCTTGTGAAGATATCACAGAGACATGCGATCCTATATAGCAGGATCACATAGCCTCTGTGATTACTTCAGTGAGAATGACAGACGGCTGTGTTTACATCAAACGTCTGTCCTTCTCTCTCTGCTGCGGGAGATTGCGAGTGGCCAGCGGCCATCGGAGCCACCGGTCACACGCGCTGGCTCCCCAGGTAACGAGCTGGGGCGGGAGCGTGCCCCCGGCAGCGCGCACTCGCCCCCTACAGTCCCCTGAGCGAGCGACGTAGGGCTACGTCGCTTTGCCCAGCAGCGGCAGAGTGCCGCAGTACATGTACGGTGGGTGGGGCGCAAGTGGTTAATGATGTTCTTCCTGAAGGTAGACTGTGTGTAGGAAAGCATATGTAATATAAGAGTTTCGTTTTTTTCTAAATTATTGTGTTGAATTTTTTTACGTGTTGGTTAGACTGTTGCTTGTGGCATATTTTGTGGGTACAGTGACTTTGGAATATGTAAATGTGTACCAGGATGGATTTGATTTAAATCAAGTTGATTTAAATCAAGATTTAAATAATGATTCCAACCACTAGTAAAATGGCTTGATTTAAATAAACTCGATTAAAATTATAACTTTTTAAGAGCAACTGTCATCTCTGTCCTGCAGCGGCTCCTCTTCTGACCCGCTGTTGACTAAACAACAGTCTTATTCAATTTAATGGGACAGCTGGTAATGCGGCAGTGACACAGTATGCTGAGGGTCGTGGCGGCAGCAGGTGAATGGATGCCCGCTAACAGGCGCTGCTGTGATGGATCTGAAATGACAGGTGCTCTTTAAATGTAAGGACTCATTCTTGGTGGTAGTTAGTGTGAAATTGTGTGAATGCATCAATGCAGTGCATGTTATCTCAGCTAGCAGAGCCTGGATTCATTGAATGAGTTTACCATTAATGTAAATATTGCAGAATATACAGCCTCATGCTACATGGCTTCATTTTATGCTGAATAAACTAAATTATTAATGTATTTTACAAATAAAACTGTCTTTAGTTTTTTGCTCCAAAATCATTTTATTAAAATAAAGTTGATTAAAAAAAATCTGATTTAAATAAAAAAAATCTGAGTTAAATAAAAAAAATCTGAGTTAAATAAAAAAAATCTGAGTTAAATTAAAAAAATCAGATTTTTTGAACTTTGTTTTCAAAATCATTGCTTTTTATCCACCCTAATGTGGCTTCTGTCCCATTTAGTGCCATTTTGCCACCCTTCTCTGCAGCACACTCCATGTCTTGCTTGTTTACCCCCCCCCCCCCCCATTCTTTCTTAAGAAGTCTTTCAGTGAACACATTGAGGCGGATTTACTAAAGAATTTGTGAATGATGTTCACAAAATATGTTGTATGAAAATTCACTTTACATGTCCAATCATGTGAAAAGAAAATCCCTTTTAATTTATTTTATGCTGGCATGATGGGATAAATGGAGCACCAATTCACGATTGTGTGACATTCAGAAATACTTTCAGAATCATTGACTTAGTGTCTTCTGTATTGTATTCAAATGTGTCTCTAGGTGAAAGATACAAAGATAAATTCAACATTCTAAGTGAGGTTATACTAATTGCAAATTCCTGTCTTTTTGCTGGTAACATTTTGCCCGTGAAACCAACAATTCTGCTGGCCCAGTCAGCTGTTTGTTCCATAATATTTTTTGTTCCTATCTATTTTCTGACATCTATAACATCCATTGCAGGAAAAAAAAACTATGTACATCAACTTTGATTTCTGCATATACAGTAGTTCACATCACTTTATTTAAACTGATAACATCTGTAATGAAACATAACTATTGATTAAATCAAACCATGGAAAGGCTGTCAGTATTTTTTCACATCCTTCTACAATAAATAACATAAGGTAAAAAAAATATTAAAGCTTTAGTGGATACATTTTTTTTTTACCATCTTATCTTAAACTAAAGTTTAACAGCCCTATTTTATTAAGAATTTACAGGGTCATAAATACATCAAAACATAGTAAATCTGTCAGTGGTATCAGTCAATGTCTAAAGCCTTAAAGTATTATTTGTTCCATGATAATGTTCAGAACTGTAAAACATATTTCAGTAAATAACGTGGGGTCAGGAAGTTCACATAGTCAGGCTCTTGATTTTTAAAATGCTATAATTGGCAGTAGGAAAAGCTGGGGTCCATTATCAAGCAAGCGCAAGTGCTGGGGTTTTTTAAATGATAGATTAAGCAAACTAGTTATGATATACAGGCAGATTTTCATTTTAACTGATAAAAATGAAATCAGCATGGTGGATTTACAAAAGGCAAATAGGCTGTTTACTTTGCAAGAGAATTTGCACCAGAGTTTAGTGAATGAGGTGGAGCTCTGCTGACTTCCATCATCCAATCATGTGCAAGTTAAAATTCAGTTGTTATTTTTGTGATTGGGTATTCTTTGATAAGTGAAACGTCACCACAAAAAAATGTTGCAAAAATGTTTAGATGTATAGAAACCATGCAAGTAAAAAAACATTTTTGTAGAAAATAAGTTTTGTCAGTCAAAATAATTTACAGTATAAATAAATAAGTATAAATAAATATATTTATCACAGTACAAAAAACTATTAGGTTGTAATAACTTTTATAACTCTTGTTTCATTTAAGTAGATTTCCGAGTAACCTTAACTAATTCTAAAAATCCCTCCAAACTTTGTAAAGCAAGGTATACATGTTCAGTATTTTATTTCATTCAACCAGTGTTGAATGAAAACTAACTGACAGATTCCAGAATCAACACAAATGATGTGTAATGTGTTGTATTCTGACCAATCAGAATCCACAGATCACTGCTTGCATCTAATGGCTGATCGAATGCTGGTTTTCCAGTAGGACCATTCCACATAAACCAGTCATTAAACTGGTTTCTGTTGAACAAACAGCAGTACACAAGGACCAAAAGTTGTCAGGTTCATGCTGAACTGGCCAATTTCCAGTCAGTGTATAACCTGCTTAAGAAGATGTATATACTTACCTATTGTAATGCCACTTTGGTCTGGTCACATGATCTCCCCTGTGTCTGCCAGCAGCCAGCAACAGAGAAGAGGAGAGAGCACTCAACAATGGCTGGTTGCTAGACATGTGCAGAACAGAAACATTTGTTTAGTTTAATTTTGAAAAGATTTGTTATGTTACTAATGTTGTTTAGTTGATTCCTTTCAGAATTCGTTTAGTTTAGTTTCATTTCATTTTGTTTATTAATCTTCGAACAATTTTCTAACAAATTTCACTTTCTTTGAATCGGTCGAAAAATGTTCCCTCTATCCCAAAGCACCTTGTCCCCATGTTGATGGAGGCAATGGCCTCTTCCCTACAACCCTGGGCTGTGGTTGTGGGGGTCTGCAGGCAGGGGGTTTATCGGAATCCGGAAGCCTCCTTTAACAAGGGTACCCCAAGATTCCATTCCCCCCCAATGTGAATGAGTATGAGGTATATAGTACCCCTACTCATTCACCAAAAAGTGAATAAAGACAGTACACAAGTTATTGACAATTCCTTTATTAAAAAATAAAAAACAATGTCCCCTGTTGTTGCCCCTCTGCCCCAAAGCACCCCCATGTTGAGGGTATGTGGGCCTGGTATGGTTCAGGAAGGGGGGCTCACTCAACCTGTATGGATTTTGGGGGGACACCACACCATTTCTTTTTTAAATTTTGGCATGAGGTTCCCCTTAGAATCCATACCAGACCCTAAGGTCCTGGTATGAATTGGGGGAGGACCCAACAGTGTTTTTGTTTTTGAATTTTCCGGCATTCTTTTGTCTACATTTCAGATGTCAGCGGGGAAGCTGATAAGTCATCATTTGTTAAGGACGCGGCGGCCGGCTTCCCGACCCGCTGCTTCACAACCAGCTATTCTTCAAATAGAATATGAATCGGTCGATAGTTTTTCGACCGATTCGAATAGTTCCCACAATGTTAAATTCGTTAATAGACTAATAAATGTAACACATTTCAAATAATTTGTTACAATTTCAATTGGAGATTCAGATACATCCAAATATTCGAATAACCCAAAATTCATCCAAATTTATATTTGGACCGAAACTAATTACACACGTCTACTGGTAAAACTTCAACATTAGCAGATCTACCAACAACGTGAACATACAGGTAAATACTGGCGCTAAACAATAATAAATCTTACAATAAGAGACACCCTGTGATAATAAAGTGCGTAAATCAATTAAAGTCCAAAATGAACATATCCATAGCTGAATATGTACATAGATCAGTGGTTGACAAATCAGATATTGTTGATTGAATATTCTCCACACCACACCATGTGCAAAAAGGTGTCACCACTTCCCCATAGGATGTACACTCACCAACAATATTTGCCTCACACTCTCATGCTCGGCAGTATAAATTTGTACCCCTCAGGGTTGTGTATAATTTAGCAATCCGTACTCCAATCTAGAAGGTGAATCTCACAATCCAGTGTATATGAAACAAAGAAAAATACTCCACTAGTGCAATAGAGTACAAAAAAATGTATTTGGAGTACAGATTGCTGGATTATACACAACCCTGAGGGGTACAAATTTACACTGCCAAGTATGAGAGTGTGAGCCAAATATTGTTGGTGAATGTACATCCTATGAGGAAGCGGTGACAGGTTTTGCACATGGTGTGGTGTTGAGAATATTCAATCAACAATATCTAAAATGTAATGGACTAATCTATGTACATATTCAGCTATGGATATGTTAATTTTGGACTTTAATTGATTTATGCACTTTATTATCACTGGGTTTCATTTATTGTAAGATTTATTATTGTTTAGCACCACTATTTACCTGTATGTTCACGTTGTTAGTAGATCTGCTAATTATTCATTTATATGTTAAGTGGCAGCTATATTTTGCTTATATTCATCATTTCACTCACTTTGGTTCAGTGGTTGGGTCAGTTGTGTAGCTAGGTCTGATTTTTAGATCCTGAGAAGTTTTAATACTTCAATATTAATGTCACCCAAAGATTTACTTTAGACCATCCTTCCTCTCCCCTGCAGGAGCGCTGGCTGACACAGGGGAGCCAGATCATGTGACTGACTGGAGCAGCATGAAAATAGGTAAGCATAGGCATATTTTTTACACAGTTTAGTAAGCATAGGATTTAGGAGGAGGAAGGGAGTATTTGTAAAGTAGTAGTTACCTCTTGAAATAGCATACTAGCACGTCATGACAGACTTACCTCTAAAGTGGATCCCTCCAGTGGTGCGCTGTCAGTGCTTACATGGTTTCCATCCCCATCTGGTCTTCCTCCTGGGTTTGTGTGCTCCAACTGTTTTAATGGCTGGGCCGTGATGATGTCTTTCCCGCACATGCGCACAGAAGGCACAATCGTGTCACAGTGCTCTGAATAGACAGTTTACTGGTGGGCCATCCATTCAGAGTGACATCACTGGCTGCTACAAATGTGACTCCTAAATGGTGCAAGTTTAGGAAATATTCATTGTACCTACATGTAAGCCTTATTATAGACTTACCTGTAGGTACAGGTAAATAAATGGACTTTACTACCGCTTTAACATTAGGGTTATCCCTGAATTCTAATTGAAATTCCTCTTAAATTACTTTCAGTACCTATGTGGCATTTAGAAATTAGGTTTGTGTTGTCTCCTTTATAATAAAATAAAACACACTCATCCAAATAGAGAGATATATTCTTTTCCTATCACAAAGCTGCAAAAACCACCTGTACATGTAGAGCAGTGACACACATACACTCCCATTCTCTTATTTCAAGTGGTTGTAAACCTCAGACATAAAAAAATAACAAAGTACATCCTTCTATAGTGTGTAATAAATACACATATGGTGTAATGCAACTAAATATAAAAAAGTCCAGGGAAGAGAAATAGACCCCCAAACTCAAAAGTCCATCCACTATGGAGATTCCCAATAAGTAGTGAAAGAATGGGAAAGTTAGGTCAACCACCTCCGGTGAGGAATCCACCACCAATAGTCACACAGGCCGCTCACCTCAGGATATTGACCCCTGAATGAACAGGATGGTCATATGTGATTTTCTCAGCAAAGGTTAAAACGTCTGAGGCATCCAGCTTTAATGATTCCAATATGGCAAGTCCCCCCGATGTAATATATAAAACAAAGACAGATTAATAGTGATCTCTGTCTAAAATCTTTAAAATTTTTAAATAAAGTAAAAAAACTCACATTTCATCAGCTTGCAGAAAAGGTGTACGTATCAACCCCTCAATGTGAACTCAGGCTAGCAGCGGGTGACATCACAAGAAAGCATCTACTTCCTGTACACGTTACGTCCAATAGGACTTCATCAGCGAGGACCTCACTGAGGTTTCAGGGTTCACTGGAGCTTAGTTCAGTAATGTCTGATATCAGATCCCTATCCCCGCCTGCTAGAGCTGTTAAAAATACTTTGATCTGTGTGTTTTAGAAGGTGTACAGGAGAAATAGCTGCAGATAAACAGGTACAACATGCGTAGAAAGATTTGTTTAATCTCTGTGTATCACCTGAGACTAGTCACTTTACTGGGTATATGTACAGTAAGTACATATACTGACTAAAACAAAAATTGTGTCTGTCTTCATTTCAGGCCAACAAAATGTGATTATTTTAAAGGGGAGGGATTCTTTTCTATACACACTGTATCTGACTAATCAATGGACCCCTCTGCTTACACCACAGCCAAAGGTTTTTTAAACTTAACAGTCATAAAAAAGTTGTACAAGCTTGAACTTAACTTTTGGGTGGTTCAGTGGATATGCAGTTGGCTAATAAATAGATATCAGAGTGTGGCTTTAAATGGGGTTCATTTGGAACAGAGACCGCTCACTAGTGGTGTACCAGAAGGTTCTGTGCTAGGTTCTGTTCTATTTGGACTGTTTGTCAGTGATATTAATGAAGGTTTGGTGGGCATAGAGATGGGTAGCTTCACACCGGCCCGCTGTGTTTTAGGCAAAGCTAACACACATTTTTTTTTTGTGCGTGGGACATAACTGAAGTCTATGGCAAAGTGCAGATAACCCACATAAAAACTGCAGGTTAGCTGCGCTTTATCCAAAGTTTAGCAGGGCACTGTGAAGCCTCTCTATGTTTTTTTGCTGATGACACAAATGTAGGAAATTTTCTTAATAGCTTTATATTTCTAGAGGTGTTTGTAACATGGAACACTATTTGTTATTGTTGGAAGATTGGTCAAAGCAGTGGAAACTGCGGTTCACAGTACAATACTGGAGATACGGTGTTGGCCAGAAATACATAGGAAAAGGATTTGGGGATTCCAATTTCAGTTAATTGCAAAATGAGCAATGTGTCCAGGCAGGGGGTGAAGTAAAAAGAATTCTGGGGTTCATCATTAGAGGATAGCCAGCAGGAGGAGGGAGGTTGTGATTCCTATAGACCTCACTTAGAATACTGTGTCTAGTTCTGGAGACCTCATTTACAAAAGGATATTGATATGATAGCATGGATCCAGAGACAGGCAACAAAAATGGTTAAAGGTCTGAAGGATCAAACATTTCAGGAGAGACTGCAGGAACTCAATGGGGTTGATTTACTAATGACAAATAGGCTGTTCACTTTGCAAGGGAATGCTCACTTAGAAAGGAAATGTTCCCTTAGCTTCTGAAGTCAACAGAGCTTTGCTTTATTCACTAAACAGAGGGAAAATTTCCTTGTAAAGTGAAAAGTCTATTTTTTTTAAATCAAGCCCAATATGCACATTCTTGAAGAAAGAGGGGAAAGGGAGGCATATTGTTGAAACCTTTGAATACAATAAGAGTGAGAATAACGTGTAGGAGGTCAGTATTTTTAATTTGAAACTAAAATCAAGAACATTAGAAACATTACCTCAAAACTAGCAGGGGGAAAGTTCATAGCTAACCTTCAACAAATATTATGCCAAAATAGTTGATGCTGGGACTTCCACCAGAGGTAATGAGTCAGTTAACAGTAAGCGAATGTAAACATGCTTGAAAATGTATTAAAATAAAAGATGAGTTTTGGGTTCACAGCAAACCCCCCTGGATTTCATTTGACAAAAACTTGTCTATTAGTACTACAAATGGAAACATTTAAATGACAAGATCCCCCCATCCCCCATAGATTTCAATGGGGTGGTTACCACAATTTTGGATTTTGAGCAAGAATTGCTAAACTGTTTATGAACTCAACCTGGGACGATTAGCTTATCCATAAAACTGATATGCCTCATTGTTCTATATTTAGTTTGGAAATGAATAAATACATATCAAAATTTACTAGAGCTAGCATAACAGCTAACAAATTAATTTTGCTTTATACAGAAAATACAACAGCAACTACGAAATCAGAGGACAGCCATTTTGCAAGAACAGACTATGCAGGTAAGTGTTGTACACATTTAAATATTTCCTTTTTCTTCCTTGACGTTTCCATATCATGTAGTAATTATTTGATTTGATATTGTAGACAGAATAATTCACTGAATAAAGAACATGGTTTTCTATTCTAAAATGGGTAAGGCAATAGAAAACATACATATAGAAAAAATTTGGAGAGAGTCCCCAAAGAAAGCAAGTACCTGATGCAGCCACAAGTTGTATCAAACAGATTCATCGCAAACCTACATACCTGTATGTCGGCTTGAAGAAGTGGTTGTAATGATGCCTGCAGCTGCAGGCATTTACCCGGTACCCGTTATTTTAGAGCCAGCGGTTGGCTTTTAGGAGATAACAAGTGATGCGGCTCAGCAGCTGCTCGGCTGTTATCCCAGCGAGCGGGAGGGGACGTCCTCCCCCCGCCGCTGTCCCTGTCTCTGCCTGGGTCTCCTGTCCCACCGGGAGACCTGAGCAACCAGCATGTCCGCCGGCTGGTTGGATTCCTGAACAAGGCCGGATTTGGCTTTTATCGGGTCTCTGATGTAGTAACCCAGAAAAGATGCCATGACGTCACTTCTCGTTTACTCGGCTGCTAACGGCGCCAATTTTAAATAACTGTCAGTATCCAAAAATGCAGATTTTGGCATTTTGAATACTTTTAAGTGCAGAGGAGGGGTCTGGGGTCTTTTAGACCCCCCGATCCCTCCCTGAAGAGTACCTGTCACTACCTGTCATTCCTTGTGACTGCAATAAAAGTGATCAGATTTTTTTTTTGTTAAAAAAAGTGCTAAAAATAAAAAAAATTTATAAAATAAATAGAAAATTTTAAAGCGCCCCCATCACCATGAGCTGGCGCACGAAAGAAAATGCATACGTAAGTTGCGCCTGAAAATGAAGACCATGTTCTAACCACACATATGAGGTATCGTTGCGATCGCCATATCAAGAGCAATAATTCTAGAAATAATTCCTCTTAATTTTTTAAAGTGTCCTTTATGCAATTTTAAACCATAACATGTTCAGTATCTTTTTTACTCGGCATGACACCATCTTTCACAATATACAAAGAAAATTGGGTTAACTTTATTGTTTTTTTTTTTTTAAAATGCAGTGGAATGTATTTTTTCCCAAAAAATTGCATTTGAATGACTGCTGCGCAAATACCGCATTACAAAAAATATTGCAACGACTGCCATTTTATTCTCCAGAGTCTTTGCTAAAAAACTATATATACTTTTTGGAGGTTCTAAGTAACTTTCTAGCAAAAAATACTGATTTTAACTTGTAAACAACATGTGTCAGAAATAGGCTTGGTCCTTAACTACCTCAATACTGGGCACTTAAACCCCCTTCCTTCCCAGACCAATTTTCAGCTTTTAGCGCTGTTGCAATTTGAATGACAATTGCGCGGTCATGCAACACTGTACCTAAACCAAATTTGTGTCATTTTTTCCCCACAAATAGAGCTTTCTTTTGGTGGTATTTGATCACCGTCAGGTTTTTTCTTTTTTGGTGCACAAATAAAAAAAGACTGAAAAGTTTAAAAAAAAAAAAAAAGTTTTTTTGTTTAGGTTATAACATTTTGTAAATAGATATGTTTTTTCCTGCACTGATGAGCACTGATGATGCTGCACTGACAGGCACTGATGAGGAGACACTGATGGGGTGGCACTGATGGGGTGGCACTGATATGCAGCACTGATGGGCACTGATAGGTAGCACTGATATGCAGCACTGATGGGCACTGATATGTGGCACTGATAGATAGCACTGATATGCAGCATTGGTGGGCACTGATAGGCAGCGCTGATGGGCACTGATAGGCAGCACTGATGGGCACTGATTGGCGGCACTGATGGGCACTGATGGGCACTGATAGGTGGCACTGTTGGGCGGCAATGATCGGCACTGATGGGCACTGGTGGGGGGCACTGATGGGCACTGATGGGGGGCACTGATGGGCACTGATAGGCGGCACTGGTGGGCAGTAATGGGCACTGGTGGGCAGCACTGATAGATGGCAATAACGGCACTGGTGGGCAGCACTGATAGATGGCATTGGTGGGCAACACTGATAGGGAGGGCACTGGGGGGCATCCCTGGTGGCTTAGTGGCACCCCTCCCCCCCCCCCAAGGCTGTACTGGTAATCAATCATCTGATTACCAGCACAGACCCCCCCTGTGATCAGTGAGTAATTAGAAATACTCACTGATCACCCCAGCAGCAGCACCGATCCTCTTCTCTTCTACTCACTGACAGGATCTGTCAGGAGGAGAAGAGATCGAAGCCGTTACAACGGCTCTATTTACATTACATGACAGCTGTGATTGGACACAGCCATCATGTGATCAGGAGGGCCAATCACAGGGCCCTCCTGCCAAATGATGTTGCTCTGTGTCCGAGGGACACAGGCACATCGAGATCGCGCCGCTGCGCGTGCCCGCGGCGGCGCGATCTCTCTCCTTCTGAAGGACGTTCCGGAACGTCCATTCAGAAGGACGAGACTCCCACCCGGCCGTATATTTACAATGGCCCGGGTGGGAGGTGGTTAATTGGTTAATGACCTCAAATATTAGGAATATACATAATTAAAAGCAATCACCCACTAAAATTGAAAACGTGGTCAAATGATGATCACCAGCAATTAAACGGGCTCATGCGGTAATCCCAGGCTCTAACCAGGGAATGACTAAATTACAAATTACAATGTGTGAAAAAGAGGGATCACACTGATGAGCAGATACTTAATTATGATCGCTCTAAAGCTATTGAAAAAACACACATCAAGCAATGGCTGTGATGATTTTCCTAATGCAGTTAAGACAGATGTACTCAATTGGTCTTCCATTTGTCACCCAAGGCTAGGTAAAATAAATGTTGGTAAGGTGAATATATTACCACGTGTTTTTCTTCTTTTTTCAAATGCTCTCTATGGGGGTTCCTATAGGTTTTTTACTTCCTTACAATCCCTCATTTCACACTATATATGGAAAGGCAGGGGTGCCAGAATCTTTCAAGATGTTTTATACCGCAATAAATGAATGGGTGGCTTGGCACTTCCTAACATTAAATTATATTATCAAGGGATTGCCTTAACATGATTGCAGATTGGAAATATGCTGGAGATTCCAAACTCTGGGCGAAGCTGAAATCAGTTCTTGCAGATACGGATTTGTCGGGTTTTCCATGGCTTCTGTGTTCATCCAGGGGTTTGGCATCTTCAGCATCTTCTTTGACTATATCTACCTTATGTATATGGGATTCCTTACATTCCTATTATTCCTGGAAATATAACTCTCCATTGATGCCACTTCTTAACAACACATTTTATTTTTACTGAGATCTTTTGGACAAAAGTTGTAAGCGGTGGTTCAGGGATTGTCAACCTTTGTTACACCACACCCTTGAGAGTACCAAGTTAAAACCCCAACAATTTTTTTTGTGGGTCACTTAAGCCCACCTTTATGGGCCAATGGCTCTATGCCCCATTTTGTTTGTAAATTGCAGCAGCCGCTTCATACATTATCTGAATTGAACGCTGTTGAATCCATCATGCAGTCTCAACATCCTTTGCCACATTGTGTATCATTATGCTATAAAGATCTACTATCTTTTCAAGGTCCTTGTTATCCAGGTTATTTTTCCAGTTGGGAAAAAGATTTGCAATCTAGTATTACTGTTAAGCAAAAGGTTACGATTATGCATACGATCTTCCACAATAGAGGAAGTAAATTATAAACATCTTATCCGCTGGCATTATACACCAGTTAAATTGCATGCAATGTCTTCATCTGTCTCACCTATGTGTTGGAGGGACTGTGGAGGCATGGACACAGCTGGTGAGCTTGCCCACTCATTCAGGTGTATTGGCAGGCAGTGGCTGACATGATCCCCCTAATAAAAGGTGACAAGGTCAGATTAGAACCTTGGTTTATGTTATTCTATTGTACAACAGAATCAATAGACCGATATAAGAGGTCAATTTTTCCACATTTATTAAATGCTGCAAAATCTCTGATCCGACTTCACTGGGGACACCACACTGTACCCACTTTAGCTTAATGGCTACGCAAAGTGGATCATATATGTCTCTTAGAAACAAAGAAATTACGCATATTGCCAGAGCTACTGTTGTTAAACACTCTAAAATATGGGCCTGCTAGTTCAAGTTCAAAACTACTGATTTGTACTGTGATATTATTTCAGGTCGTTGACAGTTTTTCTTTTAACCACTTTACCGCTGAGTACCCTAGTACTACTGCGGCAAAGTGGCTCTTGTAGGTCTGACGACGTAGTCCTACGTCGTCAGACACTCCCCCTTCTCGGCGGCGCGCGCGCCGCAGGAGGCTCGCTCCCGCTGTTTTCAGTCACAGCGGGAGTCGGGCCAGGGGAGGAGCAGTGGCGATCGCCGCAGCTCTTCCCCGATCGTCGGGGATCTAGTGTGACAGGCAGGGTCAGATTGCAGGGTTCAGCATAGCTGAACCCTGGATCTGTCCTTGTGTCACTCAGTCACCTCCCCCCCCACACATCAGTAAGCACCAGGCATACATTAACCCCTCCCTCTCCAATAAAATTAACCCCTTCCCTGCCAGTGTCATTTTTACAGTAACAGTGCATATATATAGCACTGATTACTGCAGTAATGTCACTGGTACCCCCAAAAGTGTCAAAAATGTCAGTCAAGGGTTCGATCTGTCCGCCGCAATGTCGCAGTCCCGCAAAAAAGTCGCAGATCGCCGCCATTACGCGTTAAAAAAAAACACCAAAAATTACAGAAATCTTTCCCTTTGTTAGTAAACGCAATAACTTTTGCGCAAACCAATCAAAATACGCTTATTGTGATTTTTTTTTTACCAAACATAGGTAGCAGAAAACAAATTGGCCAAAAATTTAAAAAAAAATTGATTTTTACATTTTTTTGGGGGGGGGAATTTCATATAAAAAAAATGTTAAAAATATTGTTATTTTTTCAAAATAAACACTCTTTTTTTGTTTATAGCGCAAAAAGTAAAAATCTCATAGGTGATCAAATACCACCAAAATAAAGCTCTGTTTGTGGGAAAAAAAGGACGTAAATTTCGTTTGGGTACGGCGTTGCACGACCGCGCAATTGTCAGTTAAATTCACACAGCACCGAATCGCAAAAAGTGGCCCAGACGTAAGACAGCAAAATGCTCTAGTGGTAAAGTGGTTAATATTTGTGGCTGTCTGGAGGCTTTTATTGACCATATTCTTTAGGGCTCTTTCACACGGCCGCTCCGTATGTCCGCAAATCATACTATTTTTTTCGGATGATTTGCGGACATTATGTAAGTCAATGGCATTGCGGATGTCAGCGGAATACCATCCGCTGACATCCGATTTTCTTCCTTTCAGTTCTGTTCCGTTTTTTGGAACGGAACAGAACCCTATTTTTCGTCCGTTCAAAAAACGGAAAGGAAGGAAAATCGGATGTCAGCGGTGTCATCCGCTGACATCCGCAATGCCCATAGACTTACATATTGTCCGTATATCATCCGCAAACGGATGGGATGATATGCGGACATACGGAGCGGATGACACAAATGTCATCCGCTCTGTGAAAAAAAAAAAAAAGTCCCGCAGCGGAGAAAAACAGCGGAGCGGCCGTCTGAAAGAGCCCTTAAACTTGGAATTTACTGTTATGCATTCAATGCCTCTTCATTCTTTTCTTTTGTTTTGATTTCCTTTTGTTTTTTTAATATTTATAAAATTAAGATTTTATTGTATGTAACACTACCATCTATATTTTTTTGGAGTTGCGGCTGGTACAAAACACCTTAATGATCACAAGTGTTGTTTGAATGTAATGTGACCAAATGTGGTATTGTGTGTTGCATTGTTTTGTATTATTTACTTATTTACTTTTTACTTGAAATAAGTAATAAAAATGTATTAAACACACACTGCAATTTGTTGTTTAGTCATGCTCTGGTTTGAGTTTGGAAGTACCGCATGAGCCTGTTTAATTGCTGGTAATCTCTATTTGATAGTCAGTCTTTAAGTCCAGATTCTGGCATTGTTTTTAGCATTTTACAAAGTTGTCAGTTTTAGTGGTGGGTGGAGGTTTTGATTGCATGCAATTATGTATATTTCTATTCTTTGATGTCCTTAATAAATAATTATTCTGTTTGATACCACTTGAGACTACATCAGGTATTCGCTTTCTTTTGGGAATTTTTAGGCTCCAATTTTTTTCTATATGATTACTTCAGTTACTCTAGCCCACACCTAAAGTGGTGTAATGGTGGAATATTAAAATGTGTTTCCTACCCGACCCTGTGCCACTTTTTAAAGAGACACTTATCTAAGTTAGAAAACATACATATTTAAAACTACTTTAGCTCATAGTTCAAATAGTGCAAATGTTTAATAAAAAAAATCTTATAATTTTCTTTTACTGTTGGGAAAAATAACCTAATGTAACATGTACACACTTATTTTGGTAACTTAAAGGCCTACTGAAGTGCAACTTGGCCCAATGATGCTTGCATTGTTCTATACGTCATAAATGATAGCTGTGACTAAATGGGCATATAGAGAATGTTATTTGTCTTTTATTTGTGAATGATATAGCTCTTGCCATAATGATAGACTGGTGTCCCCAAATAATCATGAATCACTGTGGTACTCTTCCAAATATCAAAATGGTTGTTTCACTTTCAAAAATTAAAAACTAGTATGAGATGTCAGGAAGGGCTTGTTATAATCCTTATTTTTTATAAATTTAGATGGAGATTCAGATCTACAATGTATATTTGGATGTAAAAAGTAACACTTTATTCTAGACTCTGAAAGTTCATGTATAGAATTTGCCAACATCTTTCTTTGCAGTTACAGATATTCATTGGTGCACAATATTGCAGTTACTGTGTGTTACTTGAAATTTAAATTACAAATTGATATTAGAATCTAGAGAACAACCAAATTCAGGTATTTTGCTTTTCCAGGATGAGCAATTTCTATTTGAGCCTGAAAATCTGCCAAACTTGTATATTATATGATATGACAGCTTAAATGCCCACCGAAGACAAGAATGAATGAAATAAAATAAAATAAGCTATCCCAAGCGCTCAAAATGAGGACCACTCACCTATAAATGCAATGGCTATGCAGCTACTTAACTGAGAAAATATGGAATAGATATATACTAGATAGACATTACACAATATCTCTATATATATATAGTAGCGCAAACTCATCAAAAAGATAGTGCCATAAATAATGTGCAAACCGCACAAAGTCCAATAGTTCAACAGATGTCACATAGGCAAAAGAAAAAGACTAAGAGATATCATAAACAGTCCGTAATCCTTCAATCTATCTCCTGGGATGACTACGTGAAGAAACGTGTTTCTTCCAGGAAGTAGAGAGAAGACCTTGGAAGTTGCAGTAGAGGAGCCTTTAAAAACGGTATCACGCTATTGGGATTATGCTTTTTCTCCCCATATGCTGCTGAGCTTTTGTTGACTGTGCTGGTGTGCTTCCCGGTGTGGATACTCTGGACCAGTGACCATCATTATAAGCCTTAACGCTCAAACACGAAAGTGGGTTGGGCCACAGCATCTGGTGAGTGGGCATTTCTCCTCCCCCCTTTGGAGCACGGTGGTGGTGGTGATCCCCTTGAGAAACACGTTTCTTCACGTAGTCATCCCAGGAGATAGATTGAAGGATTACGGACTGTTTATGATATCTCTTAGTCTTTTTCTTTTGCCTATGTGACATCTGTTGAACTATTGGACTTTGTGCGGTTTGCACATTATTTATGGCACTATCTTTTTGATGAGTTTGCGCTACTATATATATGTAGAGATATTGTGTAATGTCTATCTAGTATATATCTATTCCAAACTTGTATATTGTTTCAATTCCATATTTGACCGATGAATTGAATGTTGATTTTGTACTGTTGATTAGTGAAGTTTTCAAATATTTATTGATGTTTAGCTTTTGTCGATGTAAATTTTGACTCCAGAACAAATAATTCCTCATCTTTTTTCTTCCATTAAAAAGGGAGTCCCACGCAGTTGAAAAAAAACAGCCTTTGTGGCTTTTTTGTTTTTTGCCCAGTTTCTCTTGGCCTCCTTGATCTTTTTCAAACCTCTAAGAAGATATAGTAAGTTGCTCATTTGACAGGTTTTGAGGACAGCTCAAAGGGCCTAGTGAATTACATAGCTTGAGGACTAAGGAGATCACAAAGTGTCTGGGGTTTAATGGCTTGGATGGCAGACACCTATTACATTAATCGTGTGATTATAGACTTGAATAAAAGTTGGTTCAGTGAGTGATTGTTTTGAAGAAGTGGTTTTCTATATCAAGATACAGCAGGAATTGAGTGGCAGTCTGTCAAAAGGAAGGTAAATGGTAATGGAGATGCAAAGGGAAGCTTAGTATAAGTAGGTGAGGTCGTGGGTTTTAAAGAGACTAACACTTTTCCCTGAACAGAATTTACAGAAATTTTGCATTTCTGTATTAAAAAGTCAATGGACCTTAACCAACTTTCAAAACTTTAGCTTAGGAGAACTGAAATGGGTAGAGTAGTGCCTCACACTCAGTTTATAAGACACAGTAATTGACTTGCTAAATATCATAAATTCATTCCTTGTATTCTAATTCACAACATTACTACCCTGGACCACAATTGTCTCCTCATTGGCGTTGTTACCTTTTTCAACAGAAACACTGACAGTGGAATAAAATGTAAAATAAAACTCTTAGTATTGTGTATTCATTATATCTACTGTATTTTCTGGCGTATAAGACTACTTTTGAACCTCAAAAAAATCCCCCAAAAATGGGGGGTCATCTTATACGCCAAGTATAATATCTCCAAGGTAACCTAAGTATAAGTATTACCGGTGGATGAAAATTAGGGGGGTCGTCTTATACGCCCAGTTGTCTTATACGCCGGAAAATACGGTATTAAAGTGTTACTAAATCCACAACAGTAAAATTAGTGTGTATATGCTATAAAGCATACTTGTTATACTCATTGTGGAACCTAAGGAGTTAAACCTCCACATTGTGTAAAAAGGCTGCTTAAGCCTGTCTTCTCTGATCCTCCCCTTCTTCCACAGTCCCCAATCCATCTCCTGATAGAACAGAGCCTCAGGGGAACTCTGCATATGCTCTGTTTGGTGTGTATTGCTAGAGAGTTTTTTCTTTTTCTTTGGGAGGGTCACAGGGCCAATTAGGCCATTCACAAGCTTTTTAAAGGTATTTCAGCTTGACTGAATTAACAGCATTTGAAGTATGGCCATTTTTATTTCAAAATCATGTTATTTTTTTTTTATAACATACAAGTATTTATTGTGCAGTCTTAATAAAGAGAAATTAAAATGGTTTTGGATCATATTTATTTATTTATTTGCATCCAAAAATAACTTTAAAGAGACTCAGCACTCCTAATATTATTTTGGAGTCACTTGGCGAATCTCTAAATCAGTCAACAAGAACCCTCCATGTGTGACTGCAACAGAAACTGCATCAACTAGAAGAAAAACGTAACCTTTGTGTCTGAAAGAGGGAAAGCTGCAGTTACATAAAACAGCATCTTTTATTGTTCACAGTGCAAAAAATTAAAGCATTGATAAAACCTTTTGAGGACAACAAATATCCCACAGATGATCGTTATCTTAATATTCAATATACAGTATATTTTTCCCAAAAATTAGATGTGTGTGTATCTATGCATAAAAAGAATAAGCACCACTTTGAAGTTATTACTCCCACTGTATGAGTTATAACTCAATCATGAGTCGTAGTAAGCACATAAAAAAACTTGTATAACACAATCTTTAGTCCTGAAAGGCACAAAATGTTAAAATAGCTGTTGTATCATTTAATGCTGCATTCATATACACATATACTGCAGATAATCCAGTAATATCGCAAGTTATTGCCTAGATAATCACTGTTGACTTCAAAAAAGCAGGTTTCATACAGCAGATAATTATTGTATACCCATGAAGAAATCTGCCTAAATGTAGTATGCACATATAATGGATCACATTGCTTATATATATTCCCCTCAAAAATAGTCATCCATAAAGTGACATCAGTATCCTATCCCAATGAACCTATAATTCTGCAACAAGTCCCCCTTATTTCTTAAGTATGCAATGTCCCTTAAGGCAGTCATTCCCACTTTCTCTAGAAGGGAATGGTATGTTATCGAAGTAACCCATATGATTGTAGGGTATAATTTATGTAGCATTGTATATATATATATATATATATATATATATATATATAGAGAGAGAGAGAGAGAGAGAGAGAGAGAGATAGAGATATATATAGATATATATATATCTATCTATATGTACATGGTGTATATATATATATATATATATATATATATATATATATATAGATAGATAGATAGATAGATAGATAGATAGATAGATATATCAATGTATATCTATCTATCTATCTATCTATCTATCTATCTATCTATCTATCTATCTATCTATCTATCTATCTATATATATATATATAGGTATATCTATATATATATATATATATATAGATATAGATATATATATAGATATATAAATTGAAGATACAGTCTAAGTCTTTAATAAATTTCCTTTACTTCAAATCTTCATGCAAATTATAGGCTTACATGCGACTGCACGCACAGTTTCGGACATTCATAATTGTACGGCAGATGTGTCCCACCTTGACACCTGTGCAATAATCATGCTGTCTAATCAACATCTTGATATGCCACACCTGTGAGGTGGATGGATTAACTCGGCAAAGGAGAAGTGCTCACTAACACAGATTTAGACAGATTTGTGAACAATATTTTAGAGAAATAGGCCTTTTGTGTACATAGAAAAAGTCTTAGATCTTTGAGTTCAGCTCATGAAAAATGAGGGCAAAAACAAAAGTGTTGCGTTTATAATTTTGTTTAGTGTATATACACTGCTTAAAAAAATACAGGAACACTTTATAACCAGAGTATAGCATCAAGTCAATTAAACTCCTGGGATATTGATCTGGTCAGTTAAGTAGCAGAGGGGGTTGTTAATCAGTTTTAGCTGCTTTGGTTTCAATGAATTTACCAATAGGGGCACTAGATGGGCAACAAGGAGACGACCTCCAAAACAGAATGTTTTTACAGGTTAAGGTCCCTACATTTTTTTCCCTACTCATCTTTTCTGATTGTTTTTCACTAGTTTTGCAGTTGGCTAGGGTCAGTGTCACTACTGGTAGCGTGAGGCGATACCTGGACCATATAGAGGTTGCACAGGCATACCAACTCTGCCAGGATGGCACATCAATACATGCCATTGCCAGGTTTTCTGTGTCTCCCACCACAGTCTTAAGAGCATGGAGGAGATTCCAGGAGACAGACAGTTACTATAGGAGAGCCGGACAGGGTCATAGAAGGTCCTTAACCCAACAGGAGGACCAGTATCTGCTCCTTTGTGCAAGGAGGAACAGGATGAGCACTGCCAGAGCCCTATAAAATTACCTCCAGCAGGCCACTGGTGTGAATGTCTCTGACAAAACAATCAGAAACAGACTTCATGATGGTGGCCTGAGGGCCCAACATCCTCTACTGGGCCCTGTGCTCACTGCCCGGCACCATTGGAGCTTGATTGGCATTTGCCATTGAACACCAGAATTGTCAGGTCTGCCACTAGCACCCTGTGCTTTTCACAGGGGAGAGCAGGTTCACCCTGAGCACATGACAGATGGGAAAAGTTCTGGGGAAAACGTGGAGAGCATTATGCCGCCTGTAACATTGTTCAGCATGACCTGTTTGGTGGTGGGTCAGTGATGGTCTGGGGAGGCATATCCATGGAGGGATACACAGACCTCTACAGGTTAGACAATGGCATTCTGACTGCCATTAGGTATTGGGATCTAATACTTGGACCCATTGTTAGACCCTACGCTGGTGCAGTGGGTCCTGGGTTCCTCCTGGTGCATGACAATGCCCAGCCTCATGTGGCGAGATTATGCAGCCAATTCTTGGAGAATGAAGGAATTGATACCATTGAATGGCAGCAAATCTCTCATCAGACCTAAATCCAATAGAACACCTCTGAGACATTATGTTTTAGTCCATCTGAGGCCGCCAGGTTGCACCTCAGTCTGTTCAGAAGCACAGCCATGCCCTGGTCCATCTGGGAGGAAATACCCCAGGACACCATTGGCTGTCCCATTAGAAGCATGTCCCAACATTGTCAGGCATGCATACAAGCACGTGGGGGCCATACAAACTACTGAGTACTATTTTGAGTTACTGCAATGAAATTTCAGCAAAATGGACTAGCCTTCTGCACCATTTTTTCACTTTGATTTTGGGGTGTCTTTGATTTCAGCCCTCTGTAGGTTGTTAATTTTCCTTTCTATTAAACAATGTGGCATCCTTTAGTTCATAACATATTACCCAGTCCATATCAGTATAGCTATTCAGCAGGATACATTTCCCTTTTGAGATCTGATCTGTTTTCAAAATGTGTCTAAAGATATATATATGTGTGTGTGTGTGTCTCGCACATTCTTTTCTGTCTTTTCTCTGTCAAGACAGGCATGCCATGTTTTGACACAAGCCAACTACAGTATATTCTACTTATTAAAAGGAGGGCTGATAACTCTTTGCCATGTTAATTTTATGCAAGTTCACTTTGGTATTTGGGGAATAGCCTGTTTATCTAATTAGGCATTTCAAAGGGTACAGTGTTTACATACATAAGGGTGATAAAGAATGCATTTCTGACCCTACAGGTAGCATTTATTAAAGGTTATTAGACTTGAGGGGGTATTATTGGGAAATGGTGGCTTGTTTACCTGGTAAACACTAAAGTGACTTTAAAAGGTTATTGTGATTACAAGAAGAGTCTTTTCATCTTGATTAACAACAAGATCAAAAGTGTTTTGGTCAACCAATCAGAAACTCCTCAAGTGTCAAACACTGGTATTTCAGGAGAAATTTTTAGCTGTTAAACACATTCATTCATATATTCATTCTTCATCATGATATAAGCACAGGTCTAGACTGTAACACACCTTATTGCATGCATGGAAGCTACTTAGGCCCTGTTCACACCTGAGCGTTTTTCAGCTCAAAACGCTCATCTCTGAAGTCTCAAAACGCCCAACAAGCAAAATCCCATTCATTTCAAAGACCCCTGTTCACATATGAGTGTTTTGTCACCTGAAGCTCAAAAAAGTACATGAGCTTCCTTTATGGCAGATTACAAGCATTTACGTTAGATGTCAATGCCTACCTCCAAACACCTGCAAAAAATGCCTGAAAAAACACCCAATAAAAACAACTGAAAACGATACACTCAGGTGTGAATGGAGCCTTATGTGGGTATTATACATTGTACATATTATGCTGGATTTTAGTGTCTCTATGCTTACTATGACATGAATGACGGATGGGACTCTGAAGGCTGCTGTTCATTGTAATATTTACTCCGCTGGATTTTGTCATCTGTGGACTTTGTTCTGTGTTGCGACTCAACAAGATATATCTCTCTGGATGAATTGAGTTGCTGCGGGAATAATTTGATTTTTGGCTATAGGAGTTTTGCATTCCATACCTTGCCTCAAGAACATCAATTATAGGTATCATAGTAATTATCACTCCTCATCCCACTACTATATGAGTACAATGATCAAATATGAAAACCTGCCCACTTGCATGTTATCTACTGGGCATAATTCTTTATGTAAACAAAGTTCAAATACCCATCCAAAATTTCAATAACGCCCAAACATTGGTAATAAATGCAGCCCCTTTGTTTAATCCAGTCGAAGTATGCAATGTGCCAGTCAATTTTGGTAATGTAGCAGGTCACTCGGGTGATCATTCTATTGTGTATTTTTCTTAAGAAGAACTGTTTTGCTTGCATGTAGCGGCATTAGACCATGGGGTGGATTTACTAAAGGCAAAACCACTGTGCACAAGTGCACTGCAAGTGCACTTGGAAGTGCAGTTGCTGTAGATCTGAGGGGAAGATCTGAATTGAGGGGAAGCTCTGCTGATTTCTATCATCCAATTATGTGCAAGCAAAAATGCTTTTTATTTTTCCTTGCATTTCCCCTTTAGATCTACAATGACTGCACTGTTACGTGCACTTGCAGCGCACTTGTGCACAGTGGATTTGCCTTTAGTAAATAAACCCCCATGTCTATGTCCTTTGTCAGCACACAGTATCTTGAAACCACAACATTCCCGCTTGCTTGAATATGTCAAAGGATTACAGCCATGATCCAAGAGGGCAGCATACTATACCTCATAAATGCACATCCAATAACGCCATCCTCAATAGCACTTTGAACATTACTTAAACCTCTGCACTAATTGCAGATCTCCACCTAAATCAATAACCTCATAAAAAAATTTGCATTGTATGTTGCAGCCTACCCTATGAACCACTTCTGGAGTGGAAGGATTTGCCCCCTTAATGACCAGGCCATTTTTTGCGATTCAGCACTGCCTTAATTTAACGGACAATTGTGTGGTCGTGGGACGCTGTACCCAAATAAAATTGATGTCCTTTTTTTCCCACAAATAGAGCTTTCTTTTGGTGGTATTTTTGCGATTTTTATTTTTTGCACTATAAACAAAAAAAGAGTGACAATTCTGAAAAAAAAATTCACTTTCTGCTATATAAAATTCCCCAAAAAAAAAATTAAAAATCAAAATCTTTTAACATTTTAGGCCAATTTGTTTTCTGCTACATTTTTTGGTAAAAAAAAATCGCAATAAACGTATTTTGATTGGTTTGCGCAAAAGTTATTGCGTCTACTAACTACGGGACATTTTTATTGATTTTTTTTACAAGTAATGGCGGCAATCTGCACATTTTTGCGGGACTGCGACATTGCGGCGAACAGATCAGACCCCCTAACTGACATTTTTAAAACTTTTGGGGGGACCAGTGACATCACTACAGTAATCAGTGCTAAAAGTATGTACTGTTACTGTAATAATGACACTGGCAGGGAAGGGGTTAACACAGAAAGTGGTCAAAGGGTTAAATGTGTACCTAGGGGCATGTTTCTAACTGTATGGGGGCGAGGCTTGTGAAATGATCACTGAGACCTGTGATCCTACATAGAAGGATCACAGGCACTCTGTGATCATTCCAGAGAGAAGAACGGCCAGCTGTGTTTACAACAGCCGCCCATTCTTCTCTCTCAGCGGGGAGTGATTGCGGGTGGCAGGTGGAAATCGGAGCCACCTTACCCGTGCATCAGAGTCCCCGCTGACGAATGGGGGCGGGAGCGCACCGCCAATGGCGTGCGCTCACCCCCTAGCTGCAGGCACGCGACCTACGTAGACCTACTTAGACCTACGTCAGTTCGCGCAGGAGGGGCTGCCTGCCACAGTAAAACTGCGGCGGGCGGTCTGGAAGTAGTTAAGATACAGTAGCTATATATATTTAAATACATTATTATGCCATATAAACAGAGTGTTTTAAAAAATTTACATATATACTTACCACAGTGGGTATCAATCATAATCACGCAATCCAAAACCATTATCATACTTTTGTATGTATCTGTTTGTTCTTAGCTCAGATCATCTCTTTCTGCTTGCCATTCATGTTTCTGAGCTTGAGTCATGGATTTTTTTAGTTTAAGCAGTGATGCTCTTACAGTTTTTACTAGCTTTATTATAGGTCTGCAGGGTTTGTTTCTCTTAGGCTTAGAGGCCTATATGGCATAATTTTCCCCTCACACAGTCTTTTCCTGTTCCCCAGAAAAGATTTATTAAAAGAAAAGATAGATTTAGATTTATGTTATGAGTTTAAAATTACATATTCAGTCAAGCATTTGTACTGTGGTTTGGCAGTCCTCAGAAGATGCCCAGGGGCGAACCAAGGGATTGGCGAGACCGGCGCCGCCAGGGGCGCAGGCCGAGGCAGCATGCGGCTCCATCCAGGTCTGAAACATTGAGAGCGGCTGAGCGGGCAGACCAGGAGACTGCCTCTCACAGCATCCCCAGCACAACTCTGCTCTTACACACACTGCTGCAGCCTCAGCATTCCTCTGGCTCTACCGATTTTTTTCCCCTCTAATAAATGAGCAGCTCTTGCACATGATGCATCCATCCTCGCTTCCATCTCTGCTCTCTCACTCTGGGTCAGCAAGGCAGGTGGCTCCCTCATTCCTCTTTCCTTGCACCGATTCCCCCTCAGTGCCCTACATCAAGCCCTCTGCGAGTTCAGGCCCCTCTCTTTCTCTGTCACCCCCTCCCTCTCTGTCACCCCCCTTTTTCTCTGTCACCCCCCTTTCTCTCTGTCACCCTCCCTCTTTCTCTGTCACCCCCTCTCTCTCTCTGTTACCCCCTCTTTCTCTGTTACCTCCCCTCTTTCTCTGTCACCCCCTCTTTCTCTGTCACTCCCTCTCTCTCTGTCACCCCCCTCTCTCTGCAACCCCCCTTCTCTCTCTGCAACCCCCATCTCTCTCTGTCACCCCCTTCTTTCTCTGTCACCCCCTCTCTCTCTGTCACCCCTCTCTCTCTCTCTGTTTCCCCCTCCTCTTTCTCTGTCACCCCCCTCTCTCTGTGTCACCCCCCTCTCTCTGTCAGCCCTCTCCCTCTCTCTCTGTCAGCCCTCTCCCTCTCTCTCTGTCAACCCTCTCTCTCTCTCTCTGTCACCCCCTCTTTCTCTGCCACCCCCCTCTTTCTCTGTCACCCCCATCTCTCTCTGTCACCCCCTCTCTCTCTGTCACCCCCCTCTCTCTCTGTCACCCCCCTCTCTCTCTCTCTGCACCTCCCTCTCTCTCTCTGTCAAACCCCCCCTCCTCTCTCTCTGTCAACCCCCCTCTCTCTGTCAACCCCCCCCCTCTCTCTCTCTGTCAACCCCCCCTCTCTCTCCCTCTCTCTCTGTCAAACCCCCCTCTCTCTCTCTCTCTCTCTCTCTCTCTCTCTCACCCCTCTCTTTATTGTTGTTCACACCTGACACAATGTTTGCCCACTAGAGAGCTCTACACTGGGCCAACAAGGGACACCTCAGAAACTTTCAATTCCCTTTTATACATTTTTTTTAGTTACATTTTTTACTGTTTCATGGGGGGGTGGGGGGCGTGGAGCTTATACAGCTCCTCGCCAAGGGCACCTGATGAAAATTGCATCAGTTGTTCCGGGGGTGAGTCTTGTTCCGGTGAGTAGTGCTTTAAAGGAAAGGTTTATCTACCTTTATTTACCTTTAGTAAAATGTTACATGTTACACCTATATTTAGGGTGTAACATGTAACATATTACTAAATCACCTGCTGCGACCTTGACCTGAACCCCATTGTAACAGCGGTCGGGGATCTTTTCCCCACATCTGCTGTCACTATTCAAAAACAGAGTAGCCGTGTGGGGCTCAAACACAGCTGCATCATTCATTCACAGAATGAACTACAACTATTGTCAGACATTGCAACTGACCGTTTGTAGTTCCTAGTGAACTATGAGGGTACTGGTGAAGCACTCTAGTAGTTCATTGCTCTTCCCACAATTCAGTAATCTAGGGTATGGGCAGACAAGTCTACTGGAGCCTGGCATTGCACCCATGATCTGCTGATCATGGGTGCAATGCTTTATAGGCTCATAAGATGAAAAATAATAAATGCACATTTTTTCCCTGCCAAAAAAATGTGCATTTATTATTTTATTTAAAGGTGAATTTAGTCTTTAATTTTTTTTGGGAGGGTGTGAAATTTTAAAGTATAATGGGGTCTTAAAGCTAAGGGGAATGTTAAGCAAATCTGGCATCTGGGGTTATGGCATATGTCTTCTTTATCTTTTATAGTGGTATTGAATAATTGTGCATATGCCAGGCACAGGTCCCTAAAAGCTAGGTAGGGTAATTGGGGGCATGTACATATATATTTATATGTAATTCTTATGTTGATGATGTCACAAGGGGGCGGGCCACCCAGTGATGTCACTGGCTGGTCCCACTCATTAGTTATTTAAGAACAGTCAGATGGTGGAGCTGTCAGTCGACAGGAGCCTGTGACGTGTACAGAGCTTTTTTTTTTTCTTGGTTCATGGCAGTAGCTGCATTCATTGGGATTTATGCTGGATCTACACTTGGGGATGTTGTTTTGTTTTTTTTAATTAAAGAATTTGGCAAAAATTGACTCTGTGTCTTTATTTTTGACACTTTTTTTGGTGAATGAGTAGGGGTACAATGTAAAGGGGGCCTCCAGATTACAATAAGCCCAGTGCCCGCAGACCACCACAACCACTGACCAGGGTTGTGGGGAGGAGGCCTTTGTCTCCATCAACATGGGGACAAGGTGCTTTGGGAGGGAGCCCCCCACCCCAAAGCACCCCCCCATTGAGGGCATGTAGCCTGGTATGGTTCAGTGCTCGCTCACCCCCCCTTTCCTGGCCTGCCAGGCTGCATGCTCAGATACGGGTCTGGAATAGATTTTTGTTTGAGGGATCCCTGCCCTATTTTTTTTATTTTGGTGGAGGGATCCCCTTAAAATCCATACCAGACCCGACTGGGTGGGGATACCCACGCTTTTTTTCTCAAATTTTATTGCCGTAAATTCTTTGGTTTACATTCAGTTGTCAGCAGGGTACAGGGATGCATCAGCTGGCTTCCTGGCTCACTCAACCAGTTATTGTTAAAGACACTGGTGGCCACCTCCTCCGAAAATTTGCATCTGAACTATATCTGAAATCGCTGCTGAACCACTAAACAGCTGCTTTGGTAATTCGCACCATACATGTGGGAACCTAGCCTTAAAAAAAATGTTCTTACTTTTTAGATGTTTTTGAGGAGAAGGTGTCATGGCAGACTGCAAACATTTCTCAATTAGCTCTGCATGATCTGTCCCAATTTCTGGAGTGGGGACTGACTGAGTCCAGTTTTTTTAGCATACAATGAGGAAGCCTAACTTTTAAACCTTTAACCTTTTGCTAGGACACTGTTAAGATCTAGTTCAATTGGTGGGATAATACCTGCTCTGTACAGTACAAACAGGGTTAATTATGGTAAACACAGTTTTCCCAGCCCCCTCACAACAAAGAGAACTAACTTTTTTCCTGATAGAAGTTGATTTTGATTTAATTTGATTAATGTTATTCGTCATCTTCTTGTGGGAATGCTTTAGGTAATTGTAGCCATTATAGTGCACTTGCAACAAGAACTTGAGTACTGTCCATGATACTTTTTTTATTTGCACTTATGCAGGGAGAGAGATATATACTGGGAGGGGGGGTAACAGTCACAGAGGTAAAGGGGGGGATGTAAAACTGCTGGATAGTGATTTAGAAAACCAAGGTCTAACATTAAGTCCATTATCTTTTGTGTCAAATAAAATTATCGTTCGTAGTTTAAAAGCTCTCCTTTCCTGAATAGTTTTGAAGTTTCTGTTAAGAAGTAATACATTCATGTCTTTCATGGTATGGTCTGGTTGTGAGAAATGATGTCCCATAGGAGTGCAGTAATCATCCTCCTTATGTTCTTTAATGGTGTGTCTGTGTAAATCCATCCTTGTTTGAAATTTCTGTCTTGTTTTACCAGCGTAAGATCCTTTACTGTATTTTTTGCATTGAATGAGATACCCCACTTTACTAGAGGTACAGTTGTATGATCCTGTGATATTGAAGATCCTTTTTGTGTGTGTGACACTTTTTGATGGATTGATTTGTCTTCACAGTTTGCAGCCTTTTTTGTTGCAAGGCTTGGTTCCTTTATTTGTGACTTCAAAATCAGAATGAAGTTTCTTGCTGATTAGCTTATGTCCAAGGTTGGGTGTGTATTGCTGGTTGGTACTGCTGGTGGGTACTGCTGGCTGGTACTGCTGGTGGGTACTGCTGACTGGTACTGCTGGTTTGCACTGATGGCTGGTTCTGCTGGTGGGTACTGCTGGCTGGTACTGCTGGTGGGTACTGCTGGTGGGTATTACTGGCTGGTACTGCTGGTGGATACTGCTGGCCGGTACTGCTGGCAGGAACTGCTTGCTGGTACTGCTGGCTGGTACTGCTGGTGGGTACTGCTGGTGAGTACTGCTGGTGGGTACTGCTGGCTGGTACTGCTGGTGGGTATTGCTGGCTGGTACTGCTGGTGAGTATTGCTGGTGGGTACTGCTGGCTGGCACTGCTGGTGGGTACTGCTGACTGGTACTGCTGTCGAGTATTGCTGGCTGGTACTGCTGGTTGGTACTGCGGGCTGGTACTGCTGGCTGGTACTGTTGGTGGGTACTGCTGGCTGGTACTGCTGGTGGGTACTGCTGGCTGGTTCTGCTGGCAGGTACTGCTGGTGGGTACTGCTGGCTGGTACTGCTGGTGGGTACTGCTGGTGGGTATTGCTGGCTGGTACTGCTGGTGGGTATTGCTGGTGGTTACTGCTGACTAGTACTGCTGGCTGGTACTGCTGGTGGGTACTGCTGGCTGGTACTGCTGGCTGGTTCTGCTGGTGAGTACTGCTGGTGGGTACTGCTGGTTGGTACTGTTGGCTGATTCTGATAGTGGGTACTGCTGGTGGTACTGCTGGCTGGTACTGCTGGCTGGGACAGCTAATTCCTCTGAGACACATGAACGGAATGCGGCTCTGGAGAAAGCATGTGGCTGCAGTAGAGCCGCTGCTTCCTGTATCTCTCCTGTAATCTGTCACGTGCGGAGTACTTTTGATATCACTCTGCCTGTGACAGGAGCTGGAACTATACAGGAAGCATTGGCTCCACTTCCTCTACTGCAGGCTTAGTTCTTTACTGTGATGCTGGGGGATGGTGGGTCGGGATCCCACAATCTAGGCTTACAGACCCACCATCCCAGAGCAGGAGGTGGCTGGGATCCTGTTGGAGGCACATAGGGGGGCACAGAATAAGTTTGGGGGCTATGCCCCCCCCAGTGATGTCACTGTACAGAAATCTTACAGAATAACCTGAACAAAATAATGGAGTGGGTAACTACATGGCAAATGAGGTTTAATGTGGAGAAATGTAGGGTAATGCACTTTGGGGCTAAAAACATAAATGCAAACTACTCGCTGGGGGGGGGACCTCTGGGGGAATCAAGGATGGAGAAGGATCTGGGGGTCCTAGTGGAGATAGACTGAGCAATAGCATGCAATGTCAACCTGCAGCTACCAAAGCCAGTAGAATATTAGCATGGATAAAAAAGGGGATATACTCCAGAGATAAAACTATAATCCTGCAACTTTACAAAACTCTGGTCTGGCCACATTTGGAGTATTATGTCCATTTCTGGTCACCAGTCCTCAGAAGGGATGTGCTAGAGCTGGAGAGAGTCCAAAGAAGGGCAACAAAACTAATTAGGGGATTGGAGGACCTTAATTACGAGGAGCGACTACAAGTGGAAAAGAGACGACTGAGAGGGGACATGATAGCTTTACAAATACCCCAATGTTGATCCCAGCACTGGAAAAAAAACTGTTAAGTCTCAGGGAGGACACGTGGCCACACAATGAGATTGGAGGAAAAGCATTTTAACCTTAGGCTGCGTAGGGGGTTTTTCACTGTCAGGGTGGTAGGAATGTGGGACTCTCTTCCACAATTGGTGGTATCAGCGAGGAGTATTGATACTTTTAAAAGACTCTTGGATGCACATCTCAAAGAACACAATATGCAGGGATATGGGAAATGATTATTGTCACTGACACACACACCTTCACAAATTGAACTGGATGGACTATTGTCTTTATTCAACCTTAACTACTATGTAAGTCTATAAATCCATTAAGTGCAAAGTGTGTCAGGTGAACTCCTTTAAAGGAAGGGAAAATTTATAGTTTTACATCTGCACAGACTGGAAAAACATGAGATATGCACGTTCATCTCTTGCACAACAAGTAATGTAATATATACAGTATGCTGAGGTGTCCTTGTGGCCTAGAATATGTTGGTCGCAATGCAAGGGCTCTGCAAGTGCATCTAGGTGAACACATTGCTAATATAAAGAAAGGCTACAATGGGCACAGCATGTCAAAACATTACGCTTTGAAGCATAATTAAAACCTTTATTGCTTAAGAAAAGTTAATTCCCGATTGGAGGGGCAGTAATGCAAAGAGAAGTATATCCAGAGCAGAAACCAGCTGGATATACCAGCTTAAATCATATACCCCTCTGGGTTTGAACATAGGGTGGGATATAAACTGCTTTACTAACAACAGTTCAAAATTGTTGACATATGTGTTTTTCATTTCATTAGGGGCTATTATTGTATTTTGTACATGTTTAAATATCTATGTCAAGGTATATCCCTGATTAATTTAAACTTTACATTTTTTTTTAATTTTACCTTTTTAATTTTTTATCATTGTGGTATCTTTAATATAATTTGTATTTTATTGAATTTTCATTGCTGTTTAGGGGTATTGTATGATGAATTTCTCCTTCCATTGTATATATTATTGGATTAAGGAGGATTGCTCTTTTAATACTTATATTAAATTCCTAATAGTTATTTTCATTATGAATTTAATTAAATATTCCATTTTTATAATTCTTGCTTTTGTATCTGCTCCTGATGTGAGTGTAATTTAAGGCCTCGTGCACACTGGACATTTTTGCAGCTGATGTTTTTTGGCTTTAGGCATTTTGTTCTACAGCTAGTAAACTCTCAAGCATGTTATCCCATGTGTCCATGCACACATAGGCTTTTATCAGCAGTTTTTGGCTGGAAAAAAAACCTAGAACTAGTAGGTTTGAAGTAGAGTTTTGCAGCTGTAAAAATGCTCTAACTCAGAAAAACACAGAAAAAAAAACTAAAAAAACGCTAAAAAAAAAAAAGCTGAAAAACTTGACTATTTGGCTTTTATGAGCGTTTTTGAGCAATACGTTTTTGTGGGATTCGAGTTTTGCTAAAACAAAATGCTAATGCAAAATGCTAATAAAAACAAAACCTCGCATTTTTACAGCAGTATTCTACAGGGTAAGCTACTGGCATTTTTATAATGTCCAGAGTGCATGAGGCCTAATGGTTAAACTGTGCGGTTTTACACTATGTTGAGTAATTTCTTTATTACATGTTCCCTGCTATACACCTTGATTTTATCTGATTGAGCCAGATTTCAGTGGCGCTATTACTAACCATAGAGGAGGCTGTGATTTATCCCTTTTGATGTATTCTTTGGACTTTTCTGTGAAGATTACCTCTTATTTCATGATGCTTTGTTTACTGCTGTAAATAAGTGTTTATTGACCACTCCTATTAGAGGGTCACAAGCATTCCAATAAGCCTTTGCTTGAGAGTGGATGGTGTCACTTTGGCTATTTTAAGAAGCTTCAATTTCCATCACAGCATGTGGGACTGGCAACTTAACTGATCACACAGTTTTTCTTCTTTGGACATTTTTATTCACCTTTTCTTTTATCCACTCCACTATAGTGTACTATAATAATTGTGACATTTATCACTTCTTTATGGATATCAATGATAGTTGATATCACATTCTTAGAGAACATTTTAATTTATATAAGCATTGCACTGTTTTGATTTATCTTATGTTGAATGCCGGGTATCATAGTATAGTGTTTAGATGCTGTTTGTGCACTATTTTATCCCAAGCACACATTTTCTATTAAGTTTTATAAATCCAATACGTTTCACAAAGTTTTATGAAATGTTCAGCTTTTGTAACATGGTGGTTGGGTATTGTTCTGATAAACCATAGAGCATGACAATATGCAAAAAAGAACACACAAATGAACAATTCCCAGCATCATAGTGTGAATAGGGTCTAATGATTTATTTTTTTTGTTGATTATGAATACATTTACTGTGTATATTGCATTTACTATATTAATCCTTAATGAGGATATTCATCATGCTGGAATTGGCGTTTATGTCTTGTAAAACCTAGTAAATGCATATTAAACGAAAGTGAACAAAGTCAAATTCCTATATTATTACAGAAGAATGGTTATTTGTATTAATGTTTTCACCCATTTTTCCTATATTAATAATGTAGAAAATAGGTGCATCTTGGGTAAAAATTGTGTAAAATGTAAGATACTCCCATGAAACATCTATACTCCAATGTTTAAACAATAATGTTAATTCAAATGTATAAATCTTCTGCAAGACCCCTGTATAGACTTAAAGAGGTTCCCATCTGGGAACAAAATATTCAAGAAAATATTAAAGAGTGAAGCCATTTTAATTTTCTACTGCAGTTTAATTTGTATAATCCATGGTGTACTGTGCACATTGCACATGAGAGAATACACCTGTTCATTGACTCTGATTGAGATTTTTTTTTTACTGCAGTTATCTTTTTATGGAGTATCTTTTTTTTTTTTTTTGCTGTGTATTATTTGAAAATATATACATGAGGACAACTATATTTTTCTTATTACTTGGCAGTTCTACACAGTGGCTGAGTTGTACTACTTGGTCTTACTTGGTTTAATGCTTGGCTTTGAGGTTGAATAACTATGAGAAGGCAATGTTCACTTAGCAAAGTGATTTTTTACTGTGTAAATTAAATGAGTTGTTATCATATTGTGAAGCTATTCTAAATTTGAATACCCAACAAGATTTTTTTTTTTTTTTTATTTCCCTTTGGGGATGGTTTCATGGCTAAAGTAAATGTAGCTTGTACAATATAGGCTATTTGGGACTTTAAGTGAGACACCAGCAGGTAATGCTCAGCGTCTCCATTCCTGTCTCAGAAAAACTGAAAATTGAAAGGATTAATCCTTTTCCATTTTCAGTTTTAAAGTAAATGTAGCTTTACTTTATTCACTAAACTAAGGGATCCATTTAAAAATGTTTTCACATTTAGGATTAATGAGTTTCCCCATTTGAATCCAGTTAGATAAATATGAGTCTTGGGTGAAAGCTATGTGAAAAGATTTACAAACAGAGCAGTGTTTAAACATTTTTTCTGCCCCTTGGAATTCATTTATTTGCTAAAAGAGTAGAGAACTTTCACTTTGCAACATTAGTTACTACTTACTGAATAAGGGGAGGTTGTGTGTTTACGTTTATTTCTCAATCATGTACAAATAAACATCTTGTCAATTTTCCTTCAAAAGAATTGGAATTGCAAAGTGAATCTAAATTCACTTAGTGATTTAAAATTGCTGATGTGAGGCACTCTTGGTTTACTGACTTTTACTTCAATTTAGTTTGCAAGGCTATAAAGTTCAAATCTAGCTAATGGAGACTTCTGGTTCTGGTGTCTGATTCAACAGCCACATCCCAAGTAAGCTTTGGCTCTATAGGATCATAAATCTGCTTTCAAAACTCACTGAAGCCTTCTATCCGGGCAAAAAATGCAACACAGCCACGTTGGAGAACTGCGATGGACACATTCCTTGTCTGATTTAAAGAGCATTACTGCTCTGTAATATCTAACCAAAAAAAAGGCATAACAAACAGGGAAAGGATTCAATGGCAAAGTCAAAACCCAGCTCACCACTAGCTGTGTCAGATGAGTCCTGCTCAGAGGGAGAAGTGCCTATGACCCAGCTGAAATAGCACCTGTAAGGTAAACTGGATTTCTACCACCAAAAGGCCAGTGCAGATTCATGCTCATGTTCATGCACATTGCACATGTGCTAATATTTATAAGCGAAAGACCAATGTCACTTCTGCAGTGGCAGTTCATTGCACACATATTTGTGCGCATGTGTGAATTCATGTGCAATGAATTAGTGCGGTAACGTGTGCGCACAAATGCACATACCAATAAGCACTTGCCGCCCAGTGGCCTATTTAAACTGCTCTTTTACTGTGAGCAGTTGCTGAATGGTCTTCAGCTTGTTCCTGTGTTCCCAAGACCTGATCCCTTGTTTCTGCTTACTTGTTTATGACCCGGCTTGCCTTTGGACTTTGCCTCTGCTCTAGCTCTGTTACCCACTACTCCAACCTTGGCTTGTTAACTGGATCTGATCTGCCTGCTGACTTTGTACCGCATTGCTCGGCTGTTAATAACCATGGCCTCCTGGACTTGCTTGCCTGCTGATTCGGAACCTCACTGCATGGTTGCCGCTGACTGCTGTTCGTCTCCTGGTTCTGCTTCCATCCCATGCTCTCGTGCCAAGTTGCTACTGCATCCTGAGGACTGTGACTACCAGCTCTACCCACCTACAGAGTGGACAACACCAGCTAGCTGCTACGGCTCTCATGCCCCTCCTTGCCTTTACACTCTCTCTCCCCACTTTCAGGAGTGTTATGCGGGAGGTGCAAGAGAGGCCTCCAAAACATTCCAGTCTTCACCAGGTACGTGACAGCACCACAGTTACAAAGATTCTAAAATCAACCATTCAAGAGGTGATGGACCCAGCAGTATGCAAAAACATTTAAACTCTCTGATACGACCCCCCTAGCACAAGCCCAGTAATTATGAGAAGCCAAAAGCAGGTTATCCTTTCTAAAGGTTGAACTAGGCAAGGTCCAATCTTCCATACATGATACATCAACTCACCTTATGGAGAAACTCGATGATCTGGAAAATTACTCAAGGAGAAACATCAGAGATCTGTGAAAGTGCTATTATGCAGCTATATTTTAAACCATTTTCCCTCGGACCATACTGTCTCTTCTGGGCCTGGAATACCACTGCAAAGTAAAACAACCACACTGAGGTGCACTTTTTTTAAGATTCACATGCCCAGTTATAGTAAAATACCTAGACTCTAATGACAAAACAATCACAAGGGACAAGTAGAATATAAATTACTGCTCTGATGGCCAAATGTTAGACAGAGAATATGTTTTTCTTTCATTTATTATAGAATCTGAACATTTATGAAGGTTTTTCTTTTCACTTGAACCCTATGCTGTATGTTTTGAGTCAAGGTAGCACTTAGAGACCTTTCACTTGGTAAAAGATAAAAAATACCAATCTATCATTTTGTGATTAAAATTACATAATGTTCAGATTTTTTTAAATGTTTATTTTTAGTTGGTTATACAATAATGTAATCACTTTCAATTAGATGAATGTTTTTGAAGCACCACTCTGCAATGAGAACAGAAAGTCACAAACTTGTAACAGGTGGAGAGTAAAGACATTTTGGACTCACTGTCGTCATGCTTGTTCAAGCCCAAGCTCCAGACCAGACTTAAGGCTGGACTGATATCTATGTATTCACCTTTTTATGCACATTAAAGTCTAAATGAGTTTTCAGAATAAGTAAGCTAAACACATTCTAGCTGCATCAAAGCAAAAGTCTTACAGCCAATTTCTTTAGAAAGTTGCCACAGCCTGCATATGAAATCCTGTCCCCTGCCAACATGTTGCAGGGTTTCTTGCTTTAGTGTGGAAGAAGTAATCCCTCAGTAGAGGTCCAACATGCCCCCAGCAGAGCTAGAGCTCTCCAATCAGCAGGGAGCATGACCTTTGGTGATATTTTTTTATAGCTTTTCCCAGATCATATATAAGTAAGTGTTTCATAAATGGACAAAAGTGAATACCCCTTACAATTTCTACTGTTCACTCTTAAAGCTAAACTATGGGTATCAATAAACTTTCCCCTTGCAGTGACTCCCCTTCACATACAATGCTGGTGTGCATGCTAGGACTTACTCTGTAATGTTGAAGATGCTTCGCTGCTCATTTATCTATTCAGAACTTTAGAAGCTGCTTAGATGAACAGCAACATGTCTTCAACTTTACAGAACAGTCCAGCTGAATGTAAATAACTACCACTAGTTTTACCATGACCTGGATAAATTTTCACAAACAACTAGCAGATCATTTATTGCAGACATAATCTTGTTAGAAAAGTTGGCATTGTCTTTATGTGAAATAACACATAACACAAAGTACAGTTATATACAAACCGATTTGGGAGTACTTATTTCAGATGATTGCAAAATGATCAGTGTGGCAAGGCAGTGGAAAAGCAAATCAAATTCTAGGATGTGTCACTGGAGGGGTCACCAGCAGAAGAAAGGGGGTCCTCATTCCCCCTATATACAGTAGATCTTTAGTTTGACCTCATTTAGAATATTGTGTTCAGTTCTGGAGACCTCACGTACAAAAAGATATTGATAAGTTAGAGTGGGGTTGATTTACTAAAACTGAAGAGTGCAAAATCGGGTGCAGCTCTTCATAGAAACCAATCCATTTCCAGGTTGTTGTTTTTTTGTCAAAGCTTAATTGAACAAGCTGAATTTAGAAGCTGATTGACTACTGTACACAGCTGCACTGGATTTTGCACTCTCCTATTTTAGAAAATGAACCCCAATAAGTCCAGAGATGGGCAACACATTTGGTAAAAATTCTGAAGTGTAAAACATATCAGGGGAGACTTCAGTAACTTAACAAGAACAGTCTAGAGGAAAGAAGAGAAAGGAGTCAGCTTTTTGACGCGGCTCTTTACCCATGTAATCAGCTGTGTTTAATCACAGCCGATCACATGTAAACACAGAATTGCCGTTAATGGGCTCCCCTCGCCTCACACTAGTGTAAGAAGAGGAGAGCCAATCAGCAGCATTTCCTCACAGGGGAGACCTGTACTGATCAGTGCCCTAATTATCAGTGCAGCCCCAACAGTGCCCACTGGTGCTGCCAGTCTTTGCTCATCAGTGATGCCAGTTTGTGCCCATCAGTAAGGCCATTCTGTGCCCATCAGTGTTGCAAGTCAGTGCTGCCTCTCAGAGCCGATCAGTGCCACCCACTAGTGCCCATCAGTGCCACCCATTAGTGCCCATTAGTGCTGCCTATCCATGACACCTATCATTGCCCATCAGTGCTGCCTATCAGCGCCCATAAGTGCTACATGCCAGTGCTGCCTATCAGTGCTGAATATTAGTACCTCATCATTAGTGCCACCTCATCAGTGCCCATCATTGACATCTATCAGTGCCCATCAGTGCCACCCATCAGTGCTGCATATCAATGCCACTTATCAGTGCCCATCAGTGCTGCATATTAGTGCAAAAATCTTTACCGTAGTTAGTAGCTGCGATAACTTTTGCGCAAACCAATCAAAATACGCTTATTGCTATTTTTTTTACCAAAAATATGTAGCAGAAAACAAATTGGCCTAAAATGTTAAAAAAATTTGATTTTTACATTTTTTTGGGGGGGGGGAATTTCATATAAAAAAACTTGAAAAATATTGTTATTTTTTCGAAATTGTCGCTCATTTTTTGTTTATACCGCAAAAAGTAAAAATTGCACAGGTGATCAAATACCACCAAAAGAAAGCTCTGTTTGTGGGAAAAAAAAGGACATACAATTAATTTGGGTACAGCATCGCACGGCCACGCAATTGTCCGTTAAAATAACGCAGTGCCGAATCACAAAATATGGCCTGGTCAGGAATGGGGTAAAATTTTATTAAAAATGCGCTCATTGAGAATTTTTTTGTCAAAGACACAGCTAAATACATTTTGGCCTAAATATATGACAAAAATTGAATATATTGGATATTTTTTACCTGTCAAAGTAAAAAATGACAATTTTTTCGCAAAATATTCGCTCTTTTTTTATTAATATCGCAAAAAATGAAAAGTGCAAAGGTGATCAAATACCACCAAAAGAAAGCTATGTTTGTGGGAAAAAAAGGACGTAAATTTCGTTTGGGTACGGCATTGCATGACCTCGCAATTGTCAGTTAAAGTCGCACAGTGCCAAGTTGCAAAAAGTGGCCTGGACGTAAAGCAGGAAAATCCTCCGGTGGTAAAGTGGTTAAAAAAAATGGGGCAGACTTGATGGACCAATTGGTCTTTTTTCTGCTATTACTCTTCTGTGGTTCTATGTTTCTAATAAAGCAACAAGAGTTTAATAATATAAGATCATAAGGAGTCTGTAATATAAGATCACACGTGTCTGTGTTTGCTAACAAACAACCTCGGGTATAAAAGTGTTGGTTCTATTCTGTCCTGGACATCTGATACGCTTGCTTCTGTAAGGCCAAACACATGAATACAGGATCCAGTGGAAGTTTGTTTATTACAGCATTAATGTATAGCTCCTCTATGGAAGCCCCTGCCTGTGGACAGGGTTCACATGGGGGGACCAGGAGAGGCAGGGCGCTCATGCCCTTGCAGGCTGCCGGATGTATATGGATAAACACAGATTAAGTAAAGCGGCACTCTCTATTATGAGCAGTATGTCTCCTAAAGCAGACATTTAATCAACTCTTCAATACTATAGTGTGGCTCACTCCTTTTCTCAATAGAACATCATGAATAACAGTTTGTTTATACACTTCTCCATGCAACAACTCGGAGCCGGTGCCGCATAGCCCAGCAACAACGTCACTTCATCCCAGTGACACTGTTACACATGTTTAAGTCTCTCCTCCTTTCCTATTTCTGTATCCCAGGAAGCTATGCTTTAGTACTCCAAGGCCTCACTCCCTCTTCTTTGAGTTCCAGGCTAGGTCCCTAGAATGTCCCCTACTGCTAGCGGACCCAAGTTGGGGTAACGGTCGCTAGAGAAGGAACCAAGCACACAGGCTCCTTTGCTTTTTAGGAACCTCCGTCACCTTAGCTTTCTAAATGGCTGGCTGCTATATTGCACTTAGACACTAGTACTGTAGACACTGATAATGACAGCCCAACCCTCAAAGAGTAAATTAACTGCTCATTGGGGCACTTGTGTTGCATCTTCTCTTCACACTGTCTCGGCCCCTGATATGCCCATTTAAAGTGATACGCCATGCATGCACCCCTGTATTGAAATGATGTCAGATCAGGCAATTGTGAATGGCAATGGAACTTCTCTTTACTTGGTAGAAACTTCATCCATTACAACTCTCAGCATATTACATCACCTACAACATGGTTTACAGTCCCAATCAAGCTTTCTAACCCCTGGTGCTTCCTGGTACCCCATGCCTCATAAATACTTAAGCCCTGGTTCACACTTATGTGAGTGCGGGGTTTGCATGTAATGTCGGAGCGCACTGCTCCTTCATTACATGCGATCGGCTGTGCGGTGCGAGTTTAGCCATACACTTTGTATGGCTAAATTCGCACCGCACCCGCAGCAAACACGCACAGGACCCTTTTTTGCAGCCGCATCAGGATCGGATCGCACAGCGGTTCACACTTGTGCGATCCGATCCTGTGCGAATTGCAAGATCGCACTGCGATATGCGATCAAACTGGGGGTGTCGTTAAGATTACATTGACACCCCCAGCGTATCGCATATGACAGTGTGAACTGCCGGGGGTGCGTGTGCGATGCGGGAACAGGCTGCGAATTCGCAGCCTTCCCGCATCGCATAAGTGTGAACCGGACCTAAATAATGAAGAAAAGTCCATAATCCATAGTCCATAATGTCTATTACCTGGGAACCATTACTGGGTTCTTTCCAAGGGGAGAACGATTAGACAAGTTCAATCACTTAGCAACATAATATCCTCTCTGTTACCCATACATGGAGCAACGACAGCCTCTTTAAGCTGCTCTTCCCTTGAATTTACCTGCCATCTATATGGGAGCGGCATCATGAACATTTGGAAAACTATCCTTCTATCCTGTAGGCACCAGTTAAGACACACTATAGCAAGTAATGCAAAGCAAAGCATAAAAAAAAAACAGGACACATAATAGATTAAAACAATTCTAGGCACCTGCCTACATGCTGCCATAGTAAAGCTACATTTTCAAGTACAAATAAATGTTGCCTGGAAAGTGTTTCTGCAAAACATTTGCTCTTTTCCACTAAACCCTGTGCATTTAGCATAATCAGCTATGCTAGGAGACCATGGATTATTTGTGATCTTTAGAGAGAAGCTTTTAGGCAAAGTGTAATTGATACATTTTAATGTATAAGTTATAGTTGACCATCAATGTATATATTCTTAATTGTTTTAATGTTTTATTATTACTGTTAGATTTTCTTATTATGTCTGTTCTGTCTGTTTACTCATTGTCAACTTTAAGTCTCAACTTTAAGATTTGAACTTTTGAGATTTGAGATTTTGCTTTATGATTTTTTCTTTGTGATCTTTAAATACCTCTCTTTATTATCTATTATTTTATGGCTTCTTGATAATGATCACTGAGTGTGCACACCCCTGACAGTTTCTGAAAATAATTATGATGTGTTAATGTCAAATTTGAATGAATTTAGTAAACCAGAGTTATCATGGATCTTTGGCTTCTAAGAAAAATGAGAAAGATGATAAAAGCACAGTCATTTTTAAGAATTTTTTACTTTTTTTTAATTTACAGAAAGGTGATTATGTAATAAAAGGTCATTTTCAATTGTTTTCTTTTGAAATAACCTTAACAAGAATACTTTACACTGTATTGTCGAAATATTAACAAGAAAGAAATAATCATGTTAAATACCATAAAAGCAACCATAAAATCATAACAGTGACATTTTTTCTGTAATCCTATTAAATTGAAGATGTATTTCATTGAAGTTAGCTCAAAGAACAATCCATCTCTGAATGCACTGAACAAAGTTGACAGTAAAATCATTCTCTCTCCTGCCAAAAGATTACATGTGAAATGTCTATCAATTGTTTCTCTCTTCTCTTTTGCTGTGTAAATTTAGGTTTAGGCACCTACTCAGAAATTGTTTTTATTTATAATTATAAAGTCAATCTCCGAGACATTCTTTTAGTGCTTAAATGGCCTTGTACTTCTTTTTTTCTCCTTGTACCCATTAACTACTTGCCGACTGCGCACAGTATATTTACTGCAGCAGTCAGCCCCGGCCAGGCAGAGTGACGTAGGTCTACGTCGCTTGCCTGTCACCATGTTTTGAGCCAATAGCGGGCGAGCGCGCACCCGCTGAGGTGCGCGCCCGCTGAGGCTCGTTCACAGAGGAGTGCGGGTGTGTGACCGGCAGACCCGATGTCCACCGGTCACACTACGATCGTCGGTACAGCGGGAGAAAGGCGGGCGGCTTATGTAAACAAGCTGCCTGTCATTCTCCCCTGTGTAAAAATGGAGATCAGAAGGTTCTACTACTGTTTTTACAATAGTAGACCTGTCCCACTACAGTTAGAAACACGCCCCTAGGACACACTTAACCCCTCCCTCTCCAATACAGTTAACCCCTTCCCTGCCAGTGTCATTTTTGCAGTAACAGTGCATATGTATAGCACTGATTACTGCAGTAATGTCACTGGTACCCCCAAAAGTGTCAAAAATGTCAGTCAAGGATCCGATCTGTCCGCCAAAATGTCGCAGTACCGCAAAAAAAATCGCAGATCGCCGCCATTACTTGTTAAAAAAAACACCAAAAATGACAAAAATCTTTCCCTTTGTTAGTAAACGCGATAACTTTTGCGCAAACCAATCAAAATACGCTTTTTGCGATTTTTTTTACCAAACATATGTAGCATAAAACAAATTGGCCGAAAATGTTAAAAAATTTTGATTTTTACATTTTTTTGGGGGGGAATTTCATATAAAAAAAGTGAAAAATATTGTTATTTTTGCAAAATTTACGCTCTTTTTTTGTTTATAGCGCATGATCAAAAAATCGCACTGGTGATCAAATACCACCAAAAGAAAGCTCTGTTTGTGGGAAAAAAAGGACTTGAAATTCGTTTAGGTACAGCGTCGCACGACCGCGCAATTGTCCGTTAAAGTCACGCAGTAAAAAATCGCAAAAAACCCCCTGGTCAGGAAGGGGGTAAAATCTTTCGGGGCTTAAGTGGTTAATGAATTGGAAGACCGTAAACACTTTTATGCATCATTTACATATTAAATTGCTTAGGTTCATCAGTTGGTGAAAGTGTTATGGTGGTAGTCATGTTTGCCATATAACATCCAGATAGAAATCTGGGTAAAATAAATAAGCTGGAAATGGGAAAAACCTTTTACCTATATTGGCACTTGCAAAAGAATAAATTACCTTCAGGAATAAACTACAATGGCCTTAGCAATTTGCCTGAAACTCTTGAGCTAAAAAATAAATAGCTTTGTATCAAATTCTCTATATGTGTTCCCATTTTCATATTATACAAAATCTAATGAAAGGCTAAAAGATCCAGCACTCTATAACAAAAATCGCAGCAATTGTTTACTAAATGAAATGGCCATAACAATAGTTTATTTTTGCTTTAGAAAAGTAAACATAAGAATTCCATCTGCCTGATAAAAAGGGTGGAAAATTGGAAGTTATATGCTCATGTTTTACAGTTTATGCTCTAATTCATAAAAGCAGAATGCGTTATTTGTAGACTTGTAAACTTTTTTTTTTTTTTTTCAATAAATGTGTAGTTTCTTTAAAGGGCTTTTAGGTTGCTCATGGCTAGCATGCTAAAACCTCTTTCTCTGCAGAGACAATATTGACTTGCAGGCAATCATATTAATGCCAGAATGTTTAGCGATATTTTCCTGGTGATAGATTAGAGTGTAATGTGCAGAAAATAGACCCATCTTTCAAAGGAAAGCATGTTTATTTATTTCTTCTTTTATTCTAGCTGTTATAAGTGCTATTAGGAATAGAATAGCTTTTTATGTGGAAAGTAAAAACATCAGAATGAGGGGCAATTGTCCTACTGACAGGGAAAATGGATATGCCCCCTTTTATCTTTCTCATGGAATAAGAATCAACCACACTTGCCAATACAAATATATGGTAGCAGTGAAAAAAATCGGTTAATTATAAATACTGTTTAATCTGAGATCAAAGAGTTTTCTGAGACACTAAATTATCACCACAAAAGAGCATCATAAACATCCAAGTTTGTAAAGCAATCGCAGTTTATAAAAATGAAATACAGTCTATTCAGGAAAATAAGACGGGAATAAGGAAAGGTTACAGCAACATCATATAGCTGCATCCTTAACTTCAAAGTTAAAGCCCGGAGTCATTTATTTTAAAATGTATTAAATTGATCAACCATGTAGATTATGTTTTTTTTTTTTTTTTTTTTTTTTTAGGGTATAGGTATGCTCATCTAAGCTTCTTTAAACCTTTTTAAAACTCATCTTGCACATAGTGGAATCCCAATGCATTCTGATGAGAATATTGGTCACCTCTGCCTGGTCCCTGTGTGCTGGGTGACCAGTACCTTCAACGGCCCTTTTGGTTTCAGTTTAGGCAGCACTGCCATCATCAAGTCAACACTGCCTAATTTGGTGGGAATGTAGCATAGAAATGAATTGGTAGCCTCTCTCTTCTCCCAGCTCTGCCCAGCCCCCATCAGAACCCCTTCTCCCAAGGGCCACAAAGAACTGATATTCCAGTCTCTATTAATGATGTCACCAGTGATAATTCTCCAAATTTACACGAAAGAGGAACAAGGTAAACAATAAAAGCATTTTTAAAAATGTCAGGGAAGGACAATGGGAGGAAGGAGGAGGATAAGCCTGGGGACGAGCTTAAAGGGATTGACAGATATATCCACAATTTTGTAAATAAAACAAAAAAGACATATATTGCTTGAAAGAAAAAGCGATTCCCTGTATGAATAGGGTGCAACAACAACATAAAAAAAAACATTGGTGACTATCAAATCTAGAAAGCAGAAGAGAATATCACACATTTTAAAATTAGTTAAAATAAATACACTATATTAATTTGAAATTACTATGACCTGAGAAGGGTTTCCAAACATGAAAGGCTGACTAGGATGGCCACAAATATATAAATATTCAAGAATTCTACTCTTTAAATATATAGTCTATTCAGCAAAAATGATGTACTGGCAGGATATGTCATCACCTGACCAGAGAATCAAAGAGGCAAAATAGAAAAATAAGTCTCTTACTTAAATGATAATTCCTGGCATCAGCATTTTGTACATAGTTACATCAGTCTGGCTAGGATACATTTAACTATGTATACACCATACATGGCCAATTTAATGGGAAATCACTGGAGTAGACACCGTTGCTTTGCTTAAGTGATAACCACTTGCTTCTGGATCCCAGGTTGAGTGGCTGGCCTGATGAATTATGAGCACAGGATGTTGTCTACTTGGCACGGGTGCCATTCAGAGAACGTTTTGCATTTTCTGAATGAATGCAAAATGTTCTCTGAATGATAAAGGGGTAGGGATGTCATGTTCTCCACCTCGTCCAGCCAGAGAATGTGTTGCATTTATTCAGAAAACGTGTGCTGAGCAGGCAGCTTCTTGTATTTACAATGCATCAGACTGATCACTCGGCACAGGACCCAGACGCAAATAGAGATCATTAAGATAGTGGTGTCTACTTCAGTTATTTCCAGATACCATGGGCATCAGTGAGGTATATCATATACATATAAGCTGGGCCAATGTATCTACAGTATGTATAAAATGCCAGTACCTGGATTTATTCTTTAAAAATACTATTTATTCAAAGTTCAAGCATACTGTACCCAGTAGAGTACATGAGGTGACAGCTGCCTGTAATATCCAGAGGAAACATTGACATTTCCCTGCAATCTATGAATGTTTCCTTTTTCTCCACGGTAATTCCACACAATATAAATTGCAAAGAATCCTTTAAGGGACAAAATGTTTTTAAAATGTTTTGAATATTGAATAATCTGGTAACTATTTTATCCCAAACATATCTACCATGTTTATTAAATACAGAACATTAAGAGCCGGTCCAGACTAGCGCGACTTGTCAGGCGACTTGTCAGCCTGACAAGTCGCACTCCCTCGCGGTCCATTGACCGCTACAGGACCCGTTCTAATAGGAGCGACACAAGTCGCTCCGACTTAGAAAAAGGGTCCTGTACTACTTCGGGGCGACCTCGGAGCGACTTGCATAGACTGCCATTATGTGAGTCGTGTCGCCTTAGTGTGAACTGACTCTGATTTTAAAGGAAAGGTTCACCTTTTAGGATATGTTACATATTACTAATTACACCCATATTTAGGGTGTAACATGTAACATGCTCCAGCAGGTGGAGATTCTTCTCCCCACAGCTGCTGTCAAATTAAAAATTAGCTCGGCACAACTAGATCATTCATTCACAGGGATCAATGAATGAGTAAGCAAGCCCCATCCCACGGCAGATAGCTTGTACTTCCCACTGACTGCAGTTGCAATACTTTGCAGGCTTCTGTGTAAAAAAATAAATAAATGCACATTTTACTTGCAAAAATATGTGTATTTATTACTTTTTATTTAAACGTGAACTTAGCCTTTAGATATGCTGTTGGAATTGGTATATTATATATTTATTTATTTACATTGTATAAGGATTTAATTATTTTGTGGGTACATTTAGGTTGTATTTACTGTTTTTTCCAACTGCCTGTTTTTTTGTTCCTGTTAAGGAAAAAAAGAAAAAAAAATATTGTTAATCTTGAACTTTTTTTTACCACAGGAACAGTTCCAGGATAGTTGAAAGGTGCTTCCATAAGAAGCCATTTAAAAGCCCAAAAAAGTGCAACCTAAAAACAACAAAATAATATTCCTACCTTCCCTTTTGGCTCCTAAGTTCTTCAATCTAAATTTTGCTTATCCCTATTTGAAATATGCAGCTTTGTGGAATGATAAAAAAAAAACAATTTTTTTGCATTAATTATTCTTCAGGTATATTAAAGCATACCTGAAGGCATACTTTTTTTTTTAGTTTTCGATACAGTGTAGAGGGATTAGAACACCTGTTGGGTTTTTATCACTCTCATCCCTGTTAGGAAGATTCACCCATCCTATTTGTTCTGCTTACTATTATCACCAAGAGCGAAAGTGAAAGAAAATCCCAAAGTTTCAATTGTCTCTAGAACAGAAATAAAGGAGAAAATTTGCCAATGGGGACACCGGTTCTAGTGACCTTAGTGACACCTGGGGATCCCCTGACAGATTTCATCTCACTTTTTATTTGGGAAATAGGACAGAAAGTGGGGGTAAATCTCCACAGGAGGACATAGGTAGCAAAAAACAGACTAAGGTTTTCATTAAGGACATTCTTTTATCCAAAATGAAATAAATACAAGTTTTCATTAAGTTTTTTTCATTAGTTTTCATTTCATTAAGGACATTCTTTTTTCCAAAATGAAATAAAAAACAAGTTTTGCCTTTATTTCTACTTTCACGTGCATTATTGCCCCTGATTAACAAAGAATATGTATGTTACATCAACACTTTCACAAACCAGGCCAAGCATGTACTGTATTTGCTATGATATTGTGACTGTAAAAAAAAAGTAAAGAAATACATGCCTTGCAGTGGGTAGCATGGTGTGCAGGCAGGGACAGTGTGCATACAGGATTTGATATGCTGCTTCTTGTGAATACTTGCAATGATATATATCTTATCTACCTGTCTTATTAGTTAGGCAAACTGAGTTTTTGTCTGAGGTATGTTGTACTATATGGTCCGTTTCAGTTAAATATCCAGAAAAGCTATGGGTATTCTTAGGTCTTGTATGCAGGTTTCAGCTCATAATAGATGTGAACATAGGAGGAGGAAGGAGGTCCTGATTCCTCTATATAGATCTTTAGTGAGACCTCATTTGAAATACGGTGTCCAGTTCTGGAGACCTCACTTACAGAACATGACCGATTTTTATTGAGGAAGAAATGGATGTTGATGCTTTGGATCAGTTTAATTCAGTCCCTTCATTATCTGTGTTCTGCCTAATGTGTTAGCATTTTTCTGTTACCTAAATTTACATACTGTAGTTTGCTAGTTCTATAATAATTATGGGTTTCTAACAAAAATGAGAGCACAGCCCACAGGTATTCACCAATGAGGGAATAATTGAAAACAATTAGGCATGTGTTTTATGAATGGAACAAGCACGTATGTTTCACCCACATACCTCCTCATTGCACAATGCATTTGCATTAATTTATTAATTTGCTCCCCTATTGGGGAAGATTTTTGTGGCCATGTTCTCATTTTATTGCAAGTCCACACTATTTTAAATCACACAAGATTATTATTTAGCACTGCATTGAAAACATATAATGCACGTTTAACTGATGGAGAAACTAGGATGTATTTCTTATGTTGTAAGGTTTTTCCCTCCTGCTGACATTTGCAAAGGTGTAGCCTCCAGGGCTTGCTGTCATTTGGACTATATTTATGAAAATATTAATTTATGTGTATACTGTATGTGTATGCATCTGTGTTTATATACATACAGTCAGGTCCATAAATATTGGGACATTGACACAATTCTAATCTTTTTGGCTCTATACACCACCACAATGGATATGAAATGAAACAAACAAGATGTGCTTTAACTTCAGACTTTAAGCTTTAATTCAAGGGTATTTACATCCAAATCAGGTGAACGGTGTAGAAATTACAACAGTTTGTATATGTGCCTCCCACTTTTTAAGGGACCAAAAGTAATGGGACAGATTAACAATCATAAATCAAACTTTCACTTTTTAATACTTGGTTGCAAATCCTTTGCAGTCAATTACAGCCTGAAGTCTGGAACGCATAGACATCACCAGACATAGAAACATAGAATGTGTCGGCAGACAAGAACCATTTGGCCCATCTAGTCTGCCCAATATATCTGAATCCTATGAATAGTCCCTGGCCCTATCTTATATGAAGGATAGCCTTATGCCTATCCCATGCATGCTTAAACTCCTTCACTGTATTTGCAGCTACCACTTCTGCAGGAAGGTTATTCCATGCATCCACTACGCTCTCAGTAAAGTAATACTTCCTCATATTACTTTTAAACCTTTGCCCCTCTAATTTAAAACTGTGTCCTCTTGTGGTAGTTTTTCTTCTTTTAAATATGCTCTCCTCCTTTACCGAGTTGATTCCCTTTATGTATTTAAAAGTTTCTATCATATCCCCTCTGTCTCTTCTTTCTTCCAAGCTATACATGTTAAGGTCCTTTAACCTTTCCTGGTAATTTTTTTCCTGCAATCCATGTACTAGTTTAGTAGCTCTTCTCTGAACTCTCCCTAGAGTATCTATATTCTTCTGGAGATATGGCCTCCAGTACTGCGCACAATACTCCAAGTGAGGTCTCACCAGTGTTCTGTACAGCGGCATAAGCACTTCTCTCTTTCTACTGCTTATACCTCTCCCTATACATCCAAGCATTCTGCTGGCATTTTGTGCTGCTCTATTACATTGTCTTCCCACCTTTAAGTCTTCTGAAATAATTATTCCTAAATCCCTTTCCTCAGATACTGAGGTCAGGACTGTGTCAAATATTCTATATTCTGCCCTTGGGTTTTTATGCCCCAGGTGCATTATCTTGCACTTATCCACATTAAATTTCAGTTGCCAGAGTTCTGACCATTCTTCTAGTTTTCCTAAATCCTTTTCCATTTGGCGTTTCCCTCCAGGAACATCAACCCTGTTACATATCTTTGTGTCATCAGCAAAAAGACAAACCTTACCATCGAGGCCTTTTGCAATATCACTTATGAAGATATTAAACAAAATTGGTCCCAGTACAGATCCCTGAGGTACCCCACTGGTAACATGACCTTGTTCTGAATGTTCTCCATTGACTACAACCCTCTGTTGTCTGTCACTCAGCCACTGCCTAATCCACTCAACAATATGGGAGTCCATGCTCAATGACTGCAGTTTATTGATAAGTCTTCTATGTGGGACAGTGTCAAAAGCCTTACTAAAATCTAGATATGCAATGTCTACTGCACCTCCTCCGTCTATTATTTTAGTCACCCAGTCAAAAAAATCTATAAGATTTGCTTGACATGATCTCCCTGAAGTAAACCCATGTTGTTTTTCATCTTGCAATCCATGGGATTTAAGATGTTCCACAATCCTATCCTTTAATAGGGTTTCATTAATTTGCCTACTATTGATGTCAGACTCACTGGTTGTCACGGAACCATGAACCAGACGTACAACAACAGATAAGTGAAAATAAGAAGGCTTTATTGAAAATCAAGCTGTAAAGCAAAAGTCCAAACGGAAGGCGAAACCGAGGCAGAGTCCTTGCGAAGCCAGAGGTCAGGAACCAGGAGGGTAGTCAGACGAAGCCAGGATCAGGAACCAGCAGGGTAGTCAGACGAAGCCAGGATCAGGAACCAGCAGGGTAGTCAGACGAAGCCAGGATCAGGAACCAGCAGGGTAGTCCGACGAAGCCAGGATCAGGGACCAGAAGCAGCAGCAGTCTTAGAAGCATGTGAACACAGGAGGACCAAGCAAGGAACTGAAGCCACAGACCTCCTATATATATGAGCTAGGCATCCAGCTCCTCCCAGTGGGAAGGAGGAGCCGCAGGGTGGGAGGCTACAAGAAACCCAGAAACCAAGATGGCCGCCAGCACATGTCAAACGAAGGAGAACAGCAAGAAGGTAAGACCATGACAGTACCTCCCCCTCAAGGGCCCCTCCTCCGCGGAGTAAAGAACGGTTTCTGAGGGAAGCATGCGTGGAAGGTTCGGAGCAAGGCAGGAGCATGGACATCTGCGGAGGGAACCCAGGAACGCTCCTCTGGACCATAACCACGCCAATGAACCAAAAACTGCACCCGACCGCGGACCAGGCGTGAGTCCAGGATATTGCTCACCTCATACTCCTCACGATTGCCCACTTGGACCGGACGGGGCCGAGGAACCGAGGAAGTGAAACGATTACACACCAGTGGCTTCAACAGGGAGACATGAAACACGGAGATCCGCATGCCAGGAGGAAGCGCAAGGGCATAGGCTACCGGGTTTACCCTGCGAAGCACTCGGAAGGGACCAACAAAGCGAGGCGCCAGCTTGGGAGTGGGCACTCGAAGGTTGAGGTTGCGGGTGGACAACCATACACGGTCTCCGGCCTGGTAGGAAGGAGCAGGCGCTCGTCTGCGATCAGCCTGGAGTCTCTGGCGCTGCGCAGAAACCTCAAGGGACCTCTGGATCTGTACCCAAGAAGCACGTAGGACGGAAAGGTGATCCTCCACAGACGGAATATCCTGGGGAGAGAATACCTCCGGTAACACGGCAGGTTGGAACCCATAATTGGCCATGAAGGGAGACGTCCCAGAGGAAGATTTCACCGCCGTGTTCCTGGCAAACTCAGCCCAAGGCAGGAGGTCAACCCAATTGTCTTGGTGATCGGAGACATAGCAACGAAGGAATTGTTCCAAGGCCTGATTGGATCGTTCTGCGGCCCCATTGGACTGAGGGTGGTAGGCCGAGGAGAAGGAGAGATGAATCCCCAACTGGGAGCAAAAGGCGCGCCAGAACCTGGACACAAACTGACTCCCCTGATCCGACACAATCTCCTTGGGCAAACCGTGCAACCGGAAGACCTCCCTGGCAAAAATCGTGGCCAACTCCTGTGCAGAGGGTAACTTCTTGAGAGGAACACAGTGGCACATTTTGGAAAATCGATCCACAATCATGAGAATGACCGTATGGCCTCGGGATGCAGGGAGGTCCACAATGAAATCCATCCCCAGGTGTGACCATGGGCGCTCCCCGGAGGCTATGGGTTGCAGAAGGCCCAACGGAAGGTGCCGAGGGGACTTACTCTGGGCACAAACGGAGCATGCCGCTACATATGCGGCGATGTCGGAACGTATTGAAGGCCACCAGAACAGACGTGAAACAGCCCAGGACAGCTGATTCTTTCCAGGATGCCCCGCGGTCTTGGAGTTATGGTAGGTTCGCAACAACCGAGTGCGCAACTCCTCAGGCACAAAACATCTGCCGTTGGGTCTCTCAGAGGGAGCACCAGATTGAGCCGCCAAAATCTGCTCACCCAGGGGAGAGGTCAGGCTGGTGCGAATGGCGGCCAGGATCTGATTCGGAGGTATGACCGAGGTTGGAATCGACTCCTCCCTGGACAGGTCGGAGTACTGCCGTGATAAGGCATCCGCCCTGATGTTCTTGGAACCGGGTAGGTAGGAGACCACGTAATTAAAACGTGACAAGAACAGAGCCCATCTGGCCTGACGTGGTGTCAATCTCTTGGCCTCAGAAAGGTAGGTCAGATTCTTGTGGTCCGTCAGGATGAGGACCGGAACCACCGAACCCTCGAGCAAGTGCCTCCATTCTTTAAGGGCCTGCACGATGGCCAATAACTCCCTGTCACCAATCTGGTAGTTGCACTCCGCGGAAGACAGTTTCCGGGAGTAAAACCCACAAGGAAGCAGAGGACCCTCTGGTGTTCTACGCTGAGACAGAAGGGCGCCTACTCCCGTCTCAGACGCGTCCACCTCGAGGACAAAGGGCAACCCAGGGTTGGGATGCGACAGAATCGGAGCCGACACAAAGGCGGACTTTAGAGCCTCAAAAGCTCGGATGGCCTCGAGCGGCCAGACCTGTGAATTACTGCCCTTCCTTGTCAGATCCGTGAGAGGCTTGGCTAGCATGGAAAAGTCCCTGATGAACTTCCGATAATAATTGGCGAAGCCCAAAAAGCGCTGCAGGGAGCGAAGACCACTGGGCTGGGGCCACTGTAAGACAGCCGAAACCTTCTCAGGATCCATGGAGAACCCCTCAGCGGAAATTATGTAACCTAAGAAGGTTACCTGGGATCGGTGAAATTCGCATTTCTCAAGCTTACCGAACAGCTTGTTCTCTCGTAACCGTTGCAACACTCGTCTGACATCCAGAATGTGGGTCTCCATGGATTCAGAATATACCAAGATGTCATCCAAATAGACCACCACACACTGCTGCAACAGGTCACGGAAAACCTCGTTAATGAATTCCTGAAAGACTGCGGGCGCATTGCACAACCCAAAGGGCATAACCAAGGATTCATAATGACCGGTCCTGGTGTTAAACGCGGTCTTTGTCATGGTCTTACCTTCTTGCTGTTCTCCTTCGTTTGACATGTGCTGGCGGCCATCTTGGTTTCTGGGTTTCTTGTAGCCTCCCACCCTGCGGCTCCTCCTTCCCACTGGGAGGAGCTGGATGCCTAGCTCATATATATAGGAGGTCTGTGGCTTCAGTTCCCTGCTTGGTCCTCCTGTGTTCACATGCTACTAGACTGCTGCTACTTCTGGTTCCTGTTCCTGGCTTCGTCTGACTACCCTGTTGGTTCCTGATCCTGGCTTCGTCTGACTACCCTGTTGGTTCCTGATCCTGGCTTCGTCTGACTACCCTGCTGGTTCCTGACCCCTGGCTTCGCAAAGACTCTGCATCGGTTTCGCCATCCGTTTGGACTTTTGCTTTATAGCTTGTTTTTCAATAAAGCTGTCTTATTTTCACTTATCTGTTGTTGTACGTCTGGTTCATGGTTCCGTGACATTAGGACCAAGCCATGAATTCTGACGGTACAGGGCCATCCTCGCTACCCACGCTGGTTGCCAGACTTGATCAGCAGGATCACCTGTTGGGTCGGTTCGCCGTGGCGTTGCAAACCCTGCTTGAACGCACGCTACCACAGGCCACGAATTCTGACGGTACAGGGCCATCCTCACTACCCACGCTGGTTGCCAGACTTGATCAGCAGGATCACCTGTTGGGTCAGTTCGCCGTGGCGTTGCAAACCCTGCTTGAACGCACGGTTCATTTCGCTCCCGTTGCCGATGGGTCGGTTGTCGCTCCTGGGTCCGCTCCTACTGCCACTCCGGTTGTTGCGCCAGAGTCTACCCCGACACCTGTTGTTGCGCCCGCGGTGTTTCGGGGTATGTCCGGTTCTGCCCCCCTTCCACAGCGCTTTGGGGGAGAGCCAACTCAGTGCCGAGGTTTCCTTAACCAGGTGGGCATTTATTTCGAGTTGCTGCCACATGCCTTTCCTACTGAGAGATCAAAGGTGGGCTTCTTAATCTCGCTGCTCTCGGACAAGGCCTTGGCCTGGGCCAGCCCTTTATGGGAGAACAACGATCCGGTGGTTGCCGAGTTTTCCGGTTTTGTTGCTTCTCTTCGGAAGGTATTCGATGTGCCGGCTCGTGCTGCCTCTGCTGCGAAGCTCCTTATGTCCATCAGACAGGGTTCACGATCCGTAGCTGAATACGCCATTGAGTTTCGTACCCTGGCAGCAGAGGTGGGCTGGAATAATGAGGCTCTGGTCGCTGCTTTCTCTCATGGTCTCTCGGATGCCTTGAAGGATGAGGTTGCAGCTAAGGACCTACCAGTGGAGCTCGAGTCTCTTATTTCTTTCCTGATTTTGATTGACACCAGACTCAGGGAGAGACCTTCCTTTAAGGAGAGTCTGCGGAGGCCTCCTAACAGATTGGCGCCTACCTTTGTTGTCCCACCCGTGCCTCCCTCTCCTCCCACGCCTCCTGGGGATGACTTGTCTGGGGGTGAACCCATGCAGCTGGGGTTTGCTCGCCTGTCCGAGGGGGAGAGGGTACTCCGGAGACGCGAGGGCCGATGCATGTACTGTGGTCTCGGTGGGCATTTTCGGTTGGCATGTCCGAACCGTCCAGGGAAACGCTCGCACCTGAGATCCTGTCGGGGGCAGATCTTGGGTGGAGTCTCCTCGTCCCCGGTTTCCCGTGTTGACAAACCACTGATCACTGTTGTCCTTTCCTGGGTCGGGGGCTCGGTGACGACCCAGGCGTTGGTGGACTCTGGTGCTGGTGGTTTGTTCATTGATAGTGTGTTCGCTGCCGCCAATTCCATTCCTCTGCAGGCTCGAGGTTCTCCTCTGGCTCTTGAGGCGATAGACGGCAGACCCCTTCTGCCGCCACACGTGACTCATGAGACCCTTCCAGTGGGGTTAGCCATTGGTGCCGTCCACAGAGAGTCGGTCTGCTTCCAGGTTATTTCGTCTCCACACTACTCGGTGGTCTTGGGGTACCCCTGGCTCCAGAAGCATAATCCGGTTTTCGATTGGAGATCGGCCGAGATCCTCTCGTGGTCACCGCAGTGTGGGACTAGTTGCATCCAGGGGCCTGTCAAGTTGCTGTGTACTTCCTCGGACTCTCTGTTGCCCCCTGAATACGAGGAGTACCGGGATGTATTCGATAAGGTGCGCGCGGTTGCCCTACCTCCGCACCGCCCATACGATTGTGCCATCGAGTTACAATCTGGTGCCGTTCCTCCTCGTGGCAAAGTCTATCCACTGTCGGTAGCGGAGAATGAGGCCATGGAGGAGTACGTGAGGGAGGCGCTTTCACGTGGACACATTCGCAAATCCTCGTCCCCGGCAGGGGCTGGATTTTTCTTTGTGAAAAAGAAGGGCGGTGAGTTGAGGCCTTGCATCGATTACAGGGGTCTCAATCGCATCACGATCAAGAACGCTTACCCGATACCCTTGATTTCCGAGCTGTTCGATCGCCTTAAAGGGGCCACGGTCTTTACCAAACTCGACCTGAGGGCGGCATATAACCTCGTAAGGATCAAGGCGGGCGATGAGTGGAAGACCGCGTTTAACACCAGGACCGGTCATTATGAATCCTTGGTTATGCCCTTTGGGCTGTGCAATGCGCCCGCAGTCTTTCAGGAATTCATCAACGATGTTTTCCGTGACCTGTTGCAGCAGTGTGTGGTGGTCTACCTGGATGACATCTTGGTATATTCTGAGTCCATGGAGACCCACATTCTGGATGTCAAACGAGTGTTGCAACGGTTACGAGAGAACAAGCTGTTCGGTAAGCTTGAGAAATGCGAATTTCACCGATCCCAGGTAACCTTCTTAGGTTACATCATTTCCGCTGAGGGGTTCTCCATGGATCCTGAGAAGGTTTCGGCTGTCTTACAGTGGCCCCAGCCCAGTGGTCTTCGCTCCCTGCAGCGCTTTTTGGGCTTCGCCAATTATTATCGGAAGTTCATCAGGGACTTTTCCATGCTAGCCAAGCCTCTCACGGATCTGACCAGGAAGGGCAGTAATTCCCAGGTCTGGCCGCCCGAGGCCATCCGAGCTTTTGAGGCTCTAAAGTCCGCCTTTGTGTCGGCTCCGATTCTGTCGCATCCCAACCCTGGGTTGCCCTTTGTCCTCGAGGTGGACGCGTCTGAGACGGGAGTAGGCGCCCTTCTGTCTCAGCGTAGAACACCAGAGGGTCCTCTGCTTCCTTGTGGGTTTTACTCCCGGAAACTGTCTTCCGCGGAGTGCAACTACCAGATTGGTGACAGGGAGTTATTGGCCATCGTGCAGGCTCTTAAAGAATGGAGGCACTTGCTCGAGGGTTCGGTGGTTCCGGTTTTCATCCTGACGGACCACAAGAATCTGACCTACCACTCTGAGGCCAAGAGATTGACACCACGTCAGGCCAGATGGGCTCTGTTCTTGTCACGTTTTAATTACGTGGTCTCCTACCTACCCGGTTCCAAGAACATCAGGGCTGATGCCTTATCACGGCAGTACTCCGACCTGTCCAGGGAGGAGTCGATTCCGACTTCGGTCATACCTCCGAATCAGATCCTGGCTGCCATTCGCACCAGCCTGACCTCTCCCCTGGGTGAGCAGATTTTGGCGGCTCAATCTGGTGCTCCCTCTGGGAGACCCAACGGCAGATGTTTTGTGCCTGAGGAGTTGCGCACTCGGTTGTTGCGAACCTACCATAACTCCAAGACCGCGGGGCATCCTGGAAAGAATCAGCTGTCCTGGGCTGTTTCACGTCTGTTCTGGTGGCCTTCCCTACGTTCCGACATCGCCGCATATGTAGCGGCATGCTCCGTTTGTGCCCAGAGTAAGTCCCCTCGGCACCTTCCGTTGGGCCTTCTGCAACCCTTAGCCACCGGGGAGCGCCCATGGTCACACCTGGGGATGGATTTCATTGTGGACCTCCCTGCATCCCGAGGCCATACGGTCATTCTCATGATTGTGGATCGGTTTTCCAAAATGTGTCACTGTGTTCCTCTCAAGAAGTTACCCTCTGCACAGGAGTTGGCCACGATTTTTGCCAGGGAGGTCTTCCGGTTGCACGGTTTGCCCAAGGAGATTGTGTCGGATCGGGGGAGTCAGTTTGTGTCCAGGTTCTGGCGCGCCTTTTGCTCCCAGTTGGGGATTCATCTCTCCTTCTCCTCGGCCTACCACCCTCAGTCCAATGGGGCCGCAGAACGATCCAATCAGGCCTTGGAGCAATTCCTTCGTTGCTATGTCTCCGATCACCAAGACAATTGGGTTGACCTCCTGCCTTGGGCTGAGTTTGCCAGGAACACGGCGGTGAACTCTTCCTCTGGGACGTCTCCCTTCATGGCCAACTATGGGTTCCAACCTGCCGTGTTACCGGAGGTATTCTCTCCCCAGGATATTCCGGCTGTGGAGGATCACCTTTCCGTCCTACGTGCTTCTTGGGTACAGATCCAGAAGTCCCTTGAGGTCTCTGCGCAGCGCCAGAGACTCCAGGCTGATCGCAGACGAGCGCCTGCTCCTTCCTACCAGGCCGGAGACCGTGTATGGTTGTCCACCCGCAACCTCAACCTTCGAGTGCCCACTCCCAAGCTGGCGCCTCGCTTTGTTGGTCCCTTCCGAGTGCTTCGCAGGGTAAACCCGGTAGCCTATGCCCTTGCGCTTCCTCCTGGCATGCGGATCTCCAACGTGTTTCATGTCTCCCTGTTGAAGCCTCTGGTGTGTAATCGTTTCACTTCCTCGGTTCCCCGGCCTCGTCCGGTCCGAGTGGGCAATCGTGAGGAGTATGAGGTGAGCAATATCCTGGACTCACGCCTGGTCCGCGGTCGGGTGCAGTTTTTGGTTCATTGGCGTGGTTATGGTCCAGAGGAGCATTCCTGGGTTCCCTCCGCAGATGTCCATGCTCCTGCCTTGCTCCGAGCCTTCCACGCACGCTTCCCTCAGAAACCGTTCTTTACTCCGCGGAGGAGGGGCCCTTGAGGGGGAGGTACTGTCATGGTCTTACCTTCTTGCTGTTCTCCTTCGTTTGACATGTGCTGGCGGCCATCTTGGTTTCTGGGTTTCTTGTAGCCTCCCACCCTGCGGCTCCTCCTTCCCACTGGGAGGAGCTGGATGCCTAGCTCATATATATAGGAGGTCTGTGGCTTCAGTTCCCTGCTTGGTCCTCCTGTGTTCACATGCTACTAGACTGCTGCTACTTCTGGTTCCTGTTCCTGGCTTCGTCTGACTACCCTGTTGGTTCCTGATCCTGGCTTCGTCTGACTACCCTGTTGGTTCCTGATCCTGGCTTCGTCTGACTACCCTGCTGGTTCCTGACCCCTGGCTTCGCAAAGACTCTGCATCGGTTTCGCCATCCGTTTGGACTTTTGCTTTATAGCTTGTTTTTCAATAAAGCTGTCTTATTTTCACTTATCTGTTGTTGTACGTCTGGTTCATGGTTCCGTGACAGTCTTCCACTCATCGCCCGCCTTGATCCTTACGAGGTTATATGCCGCCCGCAGGTCGAGTTTGGTAAAGACCGTTGCCCCTTTAAGGCGATCGAACAGCTCGGAAATCAAGGGTATCGGGTAAGCGTTCTTGATCGTGATGCGATTGAGACCCCTGTAATCGATGCAAGGCCTCAACTCACCGCCCTTCTTTTTCACAAAGAAAAATCCAGCCCCTGCCGGGGACGAGGATTTGCGAATGTGTCCGCGTGAAAGCGCCTCCTTCACGTACTCCTCCATGGCCTCATTCTCCGCTACCGACAGTGGATAAACCTTGCCACGAGGAGGAACGGCAACAGGTTGTAACTCGATGGCACAATCGTATGGGCGGTGCGGAGGTAGGGCAACCGCGCGCACCTTATCGAATACATCCCGGTACTCCTCGTATTCAGGAGGCAACAGAGAGTCCGAGGAAGTACACAGCAACTTGACAGGCCCATGGATGCAACTATCTCCAATCGAAAGTCGGATTATGCTTCTGGAGCCAGGGGTACCCCAAGACCACCGAGTAGTGGGGAGACTAAATAACCTGGAAGCAGACCGACTCTCTGTGAACGGCACCAATGGCTATCCTCACTGGAAGGGTCTCATGAGTCACGTGTGGCGGCAGAAGGGGTCTGCCGTCTATCGCCTCAAGAGCCAGTGGAGAACCTCGGGCCTGCAGAGGAATGGAATTGGCGGCAGCGAACACACTATCAATGAACAAACCACCAGCACCAGAGTCCACCAACGCCTGGGTCGTCACTGAGCCCCCGACCCAGGAGAGGACAACAGTGATCAGTGGTTTGTCAACACGGGAAACCGGGGACGAGGAGACTCCACCCAAGATCTGTCCCCGACAGGATCTCAGGTGCGAGCGTTTCCCGGACGGTTCGGACATGCCAACCGAAAATGCCCACCGAGACCACAGTACATGCATCGACCCTCGCGTCTTCGGAGTACCCTCTCCCCCTCGGACAGGCGAGCAAAGCCCAGCTGCATGGGTTCACCCCCAGCCAAGTCATCCCCAGGAGGCGTGGGAGGAGAGGGAGGCACGGGTGGGACAGCAAAGGTAGGCGCCAATCTGTTAGGAGGTCTCCGCAAACTCTCCTTAAAGGAAGGTCTCTCCCTGAGTCTGGTGTCAATCAAAATCAAGAAAGAAATAAGAGACTCGAGCTCCACTGGTAGGTCCTTAGCTGCAACCTCATCCTTCAAGGCATCCGAGAGACCATGAGAGAAAGCAGCGACCAGAGCCTCATTATTCCAGCCCACCTCTGCTGCCAGGGTACGAAACTCAATGGCGTATTCAGCTACGGATCGTGAACCCTGTCTGATGGACATAAGGAGCTTCGCAGCAGAGGCAGCACGAGCCGGCACATCGAATACCCTCCGAAGAGAAGCAACAAAACCGGAAAACTCGGCAACCACCGGATTGTTGTTCTCCCATAAAGGGCTGGCCCAGGCCAAGGCCTTGTCCGAGAGCAGCGAAATTAAGAAGCCCACCTTTGATCTCTCAGTAGGAAAGGCATGTGGCAGCAACTCGAAATAAATGCCCACCTGGTTAAGGAAACCTTGGCACTGAGTTGGCTCTCCCCCAAACCGCTGTGGAAGGGGGGCAGAACCGGTCATACCCCGAAACACCGCAGGCGCAACAACAGGTGTCGGGGTAGACTCTGGCGCAACAACCGGAGCGGCAGTAGGAGCGGGCCCAGGAGTGACAACCGACCCATCGGCAACGGGAGCGAAATGAGCCGTGCGTTCCAGCAGGGTTTGCAACGCCACGGCGAACCGACCCAACAGGTGATCCTGCTGATCAAGTCTGGCAACCAGCGTGGGTAGCGAGGATGGCCCTGTACCGTCAGAATTCATGGCTTGGTCCTAATGTCACGGAACCATGAACCAGACGTACAACAACAGATAAGTGAAAATAAGAAGGCTTTATTGAAAATCAAGCTGTAAAGCAAAAGTCCAAACGGAAGGCGAAACCGAGGCAGAGTCCTTGCGAAGCCAGAGGTCAGGAACCAGGAGGGTAGTCAGACGAAGCCAGGATCAGGAACCAGCAGGGTAGTCAGACGAAGCCAGGATCAGGAACCAGCAGGGTAGTCAGACGAAGCCAGGATCAGGAACCAGCAGGGTAGTCCGACGAAGCCAGGATCAGGGACCAGAAGCAGCAGCAGTCTTAGAAGCATGTGAACACAGGAGGACCAAGCAAGGAACTGAAGCCACAGACCTCCTATATATATGAGCTAGGCATCCAGCTCCTCCCAGTGGGAAGGAGGAGCCGCAGGGTGGGAGGCTACAAGAAACCCAGAAACCAAGATGGCCGCCAGCACATGTCAAACGAAGGAGAACAGCAAGAAGGTAAGACCATGACACTGGTCTATAGTTGCTCGATTCCTCCCTACTACCTTTCTTGTGAATGGGCACGACATTTGCCAATTTCCAATCTTCCGGGACGACTCCTGTTACTAATGATTGGTTAAATAAATCTGTTAATGGTTTTGCCAGCTCACCACTAAGCTCTTTTAATAATTTTGGGTGTATCTCATCAGGACCCTGTGACTTATTTGCAGACTTGTATAAAGTACTTGAAATTTCTACTTGAGTAAAAGTACAAGTGCTAGATCAAAAAATTACTTGAGTAGAAGTGGAAGTGCTCGCAGAAAAAGTTACTTAAGTAGAAGTACTAAAGTATTCAACATTTTTTTTACTTAAGTATTGCAAGTAGTTTTTTCAAAAAATTTACTACTTAAGTACTAAAAGTAAAAAGTACCAGTAGTTTTGAAAAAAAATTTCTACTCAAGTACTGAAAGTAGAAGTACAAGTACTGTGTTATGTAGTTATAAAAGAAAGAAGTCAAAAGTATGAACATCATATTGTTTTTATTATTTCAAATGATTTATTCAAATGATTAACCTGTGTTTGTTAGTAGTTTCTTGATGCACTTTAAGCGCTGTAGCACCATTTATTTGTTTGTTTCATATTTTCTTTTTATTGGAAAGATTTGGTATAGCAGCTTTTATTATACACAGCCTTTATTTTCGTATGCGCTGATTTACAAATGACATTATACACATTTTTTTGAGCTTTATGAAACCTGCCATCTACTGTTCTGGCAGTGGTAATTTTTTTAAAAGTAACGAGTAACTATGCAGCACAAAAAAAAAATACTTGAGTAGAAGTATCGAAATCATCGAAAAAATGTAGTGAAGTAAAAGTAGAAGTAGGAGAAAAAAATTCTACTCTAGGAAAGTACAGATACCGCATTTCGGTACTTAAGTACAGTACTTAAGTAGTTCTACTTCGTTACTATACATCTCTGCTTATTTGTCTTCACTTTAGACAGCAATCATAGAACGTCTTCCTCTGACACTGGGTTTCATCCCTGGTGATGCTCTGCCAGGCCTCTACTGCAACTGTCTTCAGTTCCTGCTTGTTCTTTGTCTTCAGCAAGTGAAATGCACGCTTAATCGGATTCAAGTCAGGTGATTGACTTGGCCATTGCATAACATTCCACTTCTTTCTACCTCATATGAAATGTCACTATGAGGGCCATCAAAATGAATATAAATAGTGTGTATATATAATACAACCCTAATTCACCAAAAAAGTTGGGACACTGTAAAATCTACAAAAAAATAAAATTCAATGATTTACAAATCTTATAAGCCCATATTTTTTTCACAATAGAAAATAGATATTGGAAAAATTTTATTTTGAAGCATAAAGGGCTTTCATGGTTCCACTGAACTCACAACTTAAATACTGTTAAAATCACATATTTATTACATAATTTTTTTTAAAAAAGAGCAGAAATTGTAATCAAAAACATTTGACAAGACAAATAACCTACATATATTAAAAATCACAAAGAATTTTCTCCTTTAAAGATCGGATATCTTTAAATAGTATCTACCCATGTAAAGGAAATTATATTCAACTGAAATCCAATCTTCCACTCAACAGGGGGAAAAAACACTTCTTCAAGAGTTAGATTAAAAGGAGAAATAATCTGAAAAGGAATAAAGATAGTGATAATGCACAAATACGTGATATGTACACATATAGACAAATATGGCACATTTCTCATTTTAATCTTACTCCCAAAGAAGCATTTCTCCCCCCCCCCCCCCCCACCACCACAAAACATGTTGAGTGGAAGATTGGATTTAAATCGAATATAAACTCCCCTACATGGGTAGATACCTTTAAAAAGATATCCGATCTTTAAAGGAGAAAATTCTTTGTGTTTTTTCTTATATGTAGATTTTTGTCTCGTCAAATGTTCTTGATTACAATTTCTGCCCTTTTAAAAAAAATGATGTAATATATGATTTGAACAGTATTTTGAGTTGTGAGTTAAGTGGTACCATGAAAGTCCTTTGTGCCTCAAAATTCCATATTTCCAATATCTAATTGGTGGGACGTAGGTACCTGTACTGTTGCCTAATCCAGTAGCAGATTCGATTACACAATATAAAATAGAAATAATACCAAATGTTTAAACTGAGAAAACGTGCCATTTTAAGCAAACATAAGGCAATTTTGAAATTGATGGCAGCACCACATCTTAAAAAAGTTTTTACCACAGTGTAGCATCCCCTCTTCTTTTAATAACACTCTGTAAAAGCCTGGGAACTGAGACCAGTTGCTGGAGTTTTGGGAGAGGAATGTTGTCCCATTCTTGCCTGATATAGTATTTTAACTGCTCAACAGTCCTGGGTCTCCTTTGTCATTTATTTTTTATTTCAAGACAAGCCAAACATTTTCAATTGGTAAAAGGTCTGGACTGTAGGCAAGCCAATTAAGCATCCAGATTCATCTGCTATGATGCATAGATATGGTTTAGCATTGTCCTGATGAAATATGCAAGGCCTTCCCTGAAAAAGACATTGTTTGGGTGGGAGCAAATCCTGCCCTAAAACCTGGATATATCTTTCAGCACTGATGGGGCCTTTCCAGATTTGCAATCTGCCAATTTCATGCGCACTAATGCACCCTCATACCTCCAGAGATGCAGGCTTTTGAACTGAGCACTGATAACAAGCCAGAAGGTCCCTTTCCTCTTTAGTCTGGAGGACGAGGTGCCCATGGATGCCAAAAAGAATGTAACATTTCAATTTGTCTGACCACAGAACAGTTTTCTCTAACCAACAGACCATTTTAAATTAGCTTGGCCTAGAGAAGACACAGTGAAAGGTGTTCACAGACAGTGATTTTTTTATTAATATTTTTTAGCCCATACAGTAATGTCTATCACAGATTAATGACAGTTTTTAATGTACTGCTGTCTGAGGGCCCAAAAATCAAAGCCATACAATATTGCGTTCCCTTGTGCGCAGTGATTTCCTTTATTTTTTCAGAATCTTTTGGCAACATTATGTACTGTAGATAATGATATATTTAAAGTATTTTCAATTTTATGTTGAGGATCATTATTCTGAAGTTGTTCGACAATTTTATAAGATGCAGCTTTTCAGATTAGTGAATCTTTGCCTGTCTTCTGAGACACTCTGACCCTCAAAGATGCTCTTTTTATACCCAATTATGTTACTGACCTATTGCCAATTAACCCAATTAGTTAAAACATGTTCTTTCAGCTATTCCTTATTAGTTCCACCTACTTTGCCAGCTTTTTTTTTGCCGTGTCCCAAATTTTTTGAGATGTGTGGCTGCCATCAAGTTCAAAATTACCGTTTTTATTTCTTCAAAGGGTACATTTTTTTTTTTTTTTTTTTTAATTTAAACATTTGATATGTTTTCTATTTTCTATTGCAAATAAATATGGGTTTTTGAGATTTGCCAAATATTGCTTTCTGTTTTTATGCAGATTTCAAAGAGCATCCCATCGATATCAGATAGAAATGATAAGTAGTATGTTAGGTTAACAGGAGAAAATGTTTTTAGGATCAGAGTAAAGTTTGGATCCATGCTTGGGATTTACGGCAAAGTTTTTCAGCTCATAAAGTGACGTATCACAGCTCCAACATAGAATATAAATTCTGCTCAAACACTAATTAAACAGAGTTCAGCAACATGAAAGCACTAATAAAAAGCAAAGATCAGCAAACTCTATAGTTGTGCAGCAAAGAATCAGTAAAATCACAATCATATTGCAAAATAACAGATTCATTAATCTGTTCTGTCCCCAACCTCTTTTTAAGCTTTACTGTTTAAATTATGGCCACAGCTTCAGCTAGTTAACTAGACTTTGAAAATGGGTTGGTGAATGGGGACCCTACCTAACTCCTCCCTGATCAGACTGTAGACCCTTGTGACAGCATTCCAATCTTCAGTGGATTGCCAGTTGTCAAACACTGGAATTTGGAAAGCAAGGGGTCTGTCAGATGTCCCTTCATACCCCATAGTACTGGGTCTTTTATTTCTACATTAGGAGCAGTCAAGGGCAGACACAGGAAAAACAAAAACCTTTAGGAGCCTGCTACACACCCTTACCAGTGGGGATGTAGGTTTGTACAGTGCAGGTATGCTGTAAAGCCCATTTAAAAAAGAAATCTTTTTTTTATGTTTCTGTTTTCCTGAAGTCCACAGCATACAACGTAAAATCCAAGGACACCTTTTCTGCCAGCATCTCAATGGCCTCTTCTAACTTATTATCTTTGTAATTTCCTTCACACCAAAATTAGGCCCATAAGAATGGAGGTGTGAATTTTGTGTGCCAATCAGACTTTAGAATTCTACTCACTTCTATAATCCTAACATGTTTCATGTGCTGGAGACAAGAGAGGGATGTGTTTTAATGGGGTGACAGAGAAAGAACAAGAATGACTGCTCACTTGTGTTGATGTTGGTTCACATAATAATGAGCAGTCCAGAAATAGGTAATAGGCGGGGTTTATGAATCACAAAAGAGGCTATTTGCCCAGATCTCAATGTTAAGGGCTTGGACCTTAAATTGATATATTCAGTTATAGTCAGAGTCTGATTAGCTGAATTGCCCCATAACGTCTTATATTTCTTGGGGACTATAATAGCAAGATCCACAGTTCCCTACAGTACTAACTGCCATTTTCCAATTTCTTTATAATATAAAATCCTCTTGCAAGAGCACAATGTCAAGTGCAGTGATTCCATATCCCATGTCACATGCCTTATCACAGCTAAAATTATTAAAACAAAATGTTGTCTTGCCCCCTATATCAGATTTTTCATTTTTTCCATTTGAGTGAATCAAAATCAATATTCTTTTTTTCATATTTATGCTGTTCTTAGCCCTAAAAACTTTCCTTTCCTTACTAATTTACTTGTGCTTCTAGTAGACAACTTCTTAAATCCATCTTCATCCATTAATGAAACTCTTACATGATTTTCCCCTGAGCCTCGTGTCCTCAAAAGACAGAGCAAAACTTTATGTGCTTGCATTAAACGTGCATCACCTTTTATACTTTGAGCACTAATTTATTTATGATCTTTTTGTAACCATATTAGGGCAGAATGAATATAGCTCTCTACTTGAGATCTTAATTAAAAATCTTACATGAGGACAATAATTTTTATTATATGGTTTAATACAAGCATACAGCATATTTTTATTAGGTCAAAAGTAATTTAATTACTGTCAAGTTGCTGTAAATGATGGAACAGCCATTATTCTCCATGACCATGCAAACTTCCTATTTTTTTGTAGAGTGTCAGGACTGATTTGAGCAATAGATGTAAAAATTATTTTATAGGAGTGGGCAGAAAAACTGAATTATTTGCCTGTGAGGTCTGTATGACATATACTATGATAATTTTGTTACTTTGCTTATGAGGTTTAAAACTAACAAATTATGGTCAAACTCTGTTTAATAGCAAACCACTGTTTTCACCAATAGGAAGAATTTATTTGGTTTAGAGTATAACTAAAGGCAAAACTTTTTTTCTAGTTTTGGATAGAGTGGAGATTAATTAAAACACCTCAACTAATTAAATCTCAACTTTTGGGCTGTCCTTAGAAAATATTCCAACAGGGATACTAGTTCTGGTGGTCCCTAAGGTATTCCCTTACTTTGCAGTGATTTCCTCTCACTTCCTGTTTGTCTATGAAACAGGAAGTGAAGGGAAAACTCCACAATAGCACATAGAGGGTTATAACCCTCCTTTGCTCTATCCAAAAAAAAAAAAGTTGCCTATAGTTTAACTTTAAGTCAGCAATGTATTTATATATGGAAGAGCAAACCAGAAGTTTATGAAAATTTAGCAGAAATCCCTTTTTACCCGCTGATACCACAGCTCACAGGTAGTAGACTTAGCACCGCCCTCCCAATGGAGGATATAAACCAATGTTTAACCTTAGCACAACTAAGAGAAAGCTGCAAATGACATACATGTGAAATTTACAAAGAGCTTTATTGAACATTACAAATATGTATATGTTAACACAGCCTGCAATGCATGCAGCTAGTAATGGATTTTACTCTAATGTGCCAAGACATGAGCATGCAAATATTCCTTGCAACAAAGTGTAAAAAAAAATAATGTACAAAAGCACAAATGGCCTCCTTTTCTGTGGCACCAATTCTGTACAGAACTACAACAATATGATATAGATATATGTCAAGTTGATCAAGGTACAGAGGTAAAATCCACCATCTATACATCCATAACCACCAGTAATATATGCAAGGTCTACAGAGTGTTCACTCAGTTGTATACTATAGATTCAGCAATTGTGCAATCGAATGCAAAATCATATGTAACACTCTATTATTAGTAATCAAGATATCCTTCCAATTCAAAATATTTTTGGCCAACTCTACAACATGTGAAGGAGATCCCCTGGGGGTGTTTTACATCCTTTATAGCTTAGGTTATGTTCCCAGAGAAGAATAAAGCCATGGCTAGTGACTCCACAACAAGTAAAGAAAGTAGGGGCAACAGGGGGGACCCCCATCAAGTCCCCTCCCCTAAAATAAAGAAATTGAAGGGACAATTATTGATACAAAACCCTAGGGGCATAAAGTTGCACTCATTTCTTCAGGCTGAAGAAAATTAAACTCATTCAGGATTTTCCAGAGGTAGTTCTACTCAATGTGGTGAAAAGGCTTGGAAGCGTTAAGAGAAAGCCCCACCCTGCAACCAATATTGTCCAGAGAGACCTGAATATTTAGGAAGACCTATCCAATATTAACCACTTTACCACCGGAGGATTTTCATGCTTTACGTCCAGGCCACTTTTTGCAACTTGGCACTGTGCAATTTTAACTGACAATTGCGCGGTCATGCAACGCTGTACTCAAACGAAATTTACGTCATTTTTTTCCCACAAACAGAGCTTTCTTTTGGTGGTATTTGATCACCTCTGTGCTTTTCATTTTTTGTGATATTAATAAAAAAAGAGCGAAAATTTTGCAAAAAAATTTACATTTCTACATTGACAGTTAAAAAATATCCACTATATTCAATTTTTGTCTTATATTTAGGCAAACATGTATTTAGCTACATGTCTTTGACAAAAAAATTCTCAATGAGCGTATTTTTAACCGCTTTAAGACCGGAAGATTTTACCCCATTCCTGACCAGGCCATATTTTGCGATTCGGCACTGCGTTACTTTAACGGACAATTGGTCCTGCAACGCTGTACCTTTTGCGCTATAAACAAAAAAAGAGCGACAATTTTGAAAAAATAACAATATTTTTCAAATTTGTTATATGAATCCCCCCCAAAAAATGTAAAAATCAAATTTTTTTAACATTTTAGGCCAATTTGTTTTCTGCTACATATGTTTGGTAAAAAAATTCACAATAAGTGTATTTTGATTGGTTTGCGCAAAAGTTATCGCAGCTACTAACTATGGGAAAGATATATGTCACTTTTTTTTTTTTAGAAGTAATGCCGGCGATCTGCGATTTTTTTTGCGGGACTGCAACATTGCGTGGACAGATCAGACCCCTAACTGACATTTTTTACACTTTTGGGGGTACCAGTAACATTACTACAGTAATCAGTGCTATAAATATGCACTGTTACTGTAATAATGACACTGGCATGGAAGGGGTTAACTTTATTGGTGATCAAGGGGTTAAATGTATGCCTCATGCTTACTGACGTGTGTGGGGGGAGGGGATTGTGTGACACAGGCACAGATCGCAGGTTCAGCTATGCTGAATCCTGTAATCTGTCCCTGCCTGTCACATAGGAGATCCGCCCGCTTTGTTTACACAAGCGGGCGGATTTCCTCACTCGATCCCTGACGATCGGGGAAGAGCGGCGGTGATCACTGCCTCTCCTTCTCTGGCCCAACTCCCGCTGTGTCTGAATACAGTGGGAGCGAGTCTCTGGCGGGAGGAGTCCAGCGACATCGCTGGACGATAACGAGCCACTTTGCCACAGTACCAGCTCAGTGAGCGGTTGGCAAGTGGTTAATGCTAGTCTATTAGGTACAAATATGGATTGATTAGGGTGTAATCACCTTGCTTAGTCTGAGCATCAGCACTTGGACAAGTATTTTAATTTAAGGTAATAATCTTGGGAAAGAAACATTATTAAGGAAGTCATTCAACTCCTGATTAGTATAACAAACCCTAGAGTAGTATAAAACTTCATAAGATCCCCTGAAAGTTTCTAGTATTTGAGTGGAATTAGTGACTATACCTCCCAAAGGCATAGCAATATGGGCTATTGTGTGGGTTTTTGTCAGGAATTGCCTGAACGATACGTTTTTTTTGAGTGGTTTTAGACAAATGTAGAATTTCTTTGAAATAACACAGTGGTCAATGTGACTACAGACTATATATAGAAAAAAAACATATATTTATTCACTAAATCAAATATTCACAATAAATAGTTGGATTAGTGGATGGACATAGACACAACAATATTACATAAAAATAACAAAATTGTATATAACACTGGATAATATATGTATATCGCTATATATTGAATAAAACTAAACAATTAAATTCCTCCTCATGGACAAAAAAACATATGTAACTAGTTATCAGACAATAGTCTGAGTTTTACAGAATGCGACGGTTACTCCCCTGCAGAAGGAATAAGCGTTAAACTACTTAAAATGGTACACCACTATGGTACAAAATAGAAAAATATTTAAAAATGGAAAAACAAAGTACAATTAAAGAAACATTTAAATGGTTATAAGGTTGGGGGAGAGCCATTAAGGTATCAAAAGAAATATATTAATAGGCTTCAACAAGCTAAGCAATTAATCAAATATAATGTAAATGTATGATAGTTACCCCTTATAATTGCTGCTGTCTTACAATGGTTGTTACCAGAGTCTCCTAAAATGGCTACCTTTCCAAAATTGTGTCTCGCTATGTTGGATCTTGGTGTCCCTGCGGTGTCAGATGATGAGGCATGATGGTGGGTGTAAATCAGATGGACAGATCTGTATGGATGGATGTCTTTGTTGATGTACTGATGTTGTGGTTGGATGGGTGTGTGTCCTAATTGATTAATACACTTGTCCTATATTCAGTTCTGAACAATAAGCTCATAATAATGTTACTAAACCTAGCCCAGAAGGTGGAAACTTATTTTACATTGGTTAGTTATGTTAATAACTAATTTTGTATTTGCTTTTACATTACGGTATTTGATTGCTAGGTGTCATTTTAGGACAAGGAATGTCTGTTCTAAAATCTTGTAAAATAATCTGCTATAGTAATGTTCATTTTTTCATTATAACAAACGGGGCCATGTTATATTTCTTATATATATATATATATATATATATATATATATATATATATATATATATATATATGTATATACACAGTATCTCACCAAAGTCAGTAAACCCCTCACGTTTACGTAAAAATTTTATTATTGTTTCATGTGACAACACTGAAGAAATTACACTTTGCTACAATGTAAAGTAGTGAATGTACAGCTTGTATAGCAGTTTAAATGAGCTGTCCCATAAAAATAACTCAACACATAGCCATTCATGTCTAGCAAAAAATGACAAAATGGATGATATTGAAAATCGCCTTAGACGAAACAATGTTCGCATAGTGGGGCTGCCAGAAAAGGTGGAGGGTCATGACCCCACAGAGTTTGCTGAGAAATGGCTACTGGATCTATTCGGGGAAAAAAGCCCACTGATCGCTGTTGAAAGGGCGCATCGTGTTCTAGCTAGGACTCTCCCAGGCAACGCACCTAGACCACACTACCGTGACAGAGAGAAATTCTTAAGGCTAGCAAGTGAGAAATCCCCCATACACTACAATGGCAACCGAGTCTCATTTTATCCCTATTTCTCGGGCTGAGGTGCATAGGAAGCATGCCAAACTCCAGGATGTCATGCAATTTCTCCAATGCCTTTATTTGCCATATGCAATGCTCTACCCTGCATGGCTGCAGATTGCAGCCAGAGGTCAGGCGCACTTTTTCAACTCAGCCGGGGAAGCTGCAGACTTGCTGGATGTCAATGAGCCCTCTCTTTGTGCCAGGCACTGAGACAGTGCTGAAACCTGAGACCATTTTCTTGTTCTTCATCTACAAACGGGAGCATACCTTTGATTCAGTGGTTCTGAAGGGCACTGCAGTTTTTTACCAGAGTCACTAAATTGTTGCTATGTTTACCAATACCCTCAAATGGAGGCTGCCCCTCGTAAGGGATTGTGAAAAGCTCTCTGCGAGATGCCTCACCACCAAATGTGAACACACTGGATAGGTGTTATCTGTTAGAAAGCTTTGCCTGACAGGCACCACTTCAAGTTATGGTTTTGTTTAATTGATACCCATAGCCGGGAAGAACTGTCTCTCAACCCTCTCGGCTAGGTTTTTCCTTAGTTAATCTTTGGTATATTTCATGAGACTATTTTTTTCTGCACTTCAGCTATCTTGTTAATTTACAATACTTACTAGGCCTAAGCAGGTACGTCAGTAGTATGAATTGCAGATGCATCTCACTTGCCACATTTCATAAGATCTTATCATTAGTCAGATGACAGACATGCCTATGGTTACCTGGAATGTTAGGGGACTACAAGATCCTTTAAAGAGGGTGATGGTGAGTACGGTTCTCCGTAAGTACCATTCTGCAATAATAGGCCTCCAAGAGACCCATCTCACACCAGAGACTCTTAGCTGTGTAAAGTACTCCTAGGCACAAAATATATATCATGCCACCCATACTTCATACTCCAGAGGGATGTGTGTCCTTGTACACAAATCTCTGGATTTTCATGAGCCAGCTGCAATATCTGATTTGGAGGTGCGATTCGTATTTTCTTATTGTAAATTGTTCTCTTTAATATGTATCATAGCTGTGGTATACATACCTCCACCCTTTTCCATTTCAGTGCTGCGGGACCTGCTGGTCTTCACTTTAGATAAGCCTGGTATTCCAATCTTTGTCCTAGGTGATGTTAATAATGTCCTAAATCCTGCCCTAGACAGGCACCCCCCCCCCCTCAAAATTTAGGTTCCGCACAACGAGGCAGCCCAGTGCTACGATTTATGGAAGAGTTAAAATGGGTGGATGTATGGAGAGAAAAGTACCCTGTACCTGTCTAATTGATCTGTTATTCTAAGATATATGGGTCACTGTCCCATATAGATCTTTGTCTCGGGTCAGCTCGATCGATTGGGCTGGTTTCAGAAATACTGTATGCTCCTAGAGGGGTGTCTGACCACTCGCCTTTGATATTCTGGATTACAGCTTGGCCTATCCTGACTGTCCTAGAGCTCGGTGGCGTCTAAATGCTTTTTAGCTGAAACTAATACCTGAGAGCACTGGTATTGGACAAAACATGGTTAGTTTCTTTGAGGCTAACGGGCTCTATACTGATAACCTGCTGAAGTGGGACACTTTTAAATGCTATATACGTGGAGTCTTCATATCCCCAGTTAATAGTATAAAGACATAACTTAAAAAGCATGAATATCTTCTCACTCAGCATGTCCAGGAAAGGAAGAGAGTGTATATTTCACAACCCACAGATGAGGCCCATTCAGCTTGGCTCACTGCACAGGATGCCCTGACACAACTGAGTAACTCCAAAGCCGAAAAAAAAATTGTTTTTTTTCCAAGGTAACCTTTTATGAAGAGGAAGAAGACTGGTCGTCTGCTTGCAAAAATAGTTAATGTACGCCCAGCGGTTCTGGTGATTGGTGCACTAAAGCTTCCTACAGGGGGCTATGCCAATTCCCTGGAAACGGTTATGGCAGAACTAGTAAGATTTTACTTGGATCTCTATACCTCTAAGGTCTCCTATACCCCAGAGGCCACAGGAGGACCTCACAGGTATTTTAACTGGGTAAGGGTACTAGGCAGAGGTGCCCTCTCACCCCCCTCCTATTTGCCCTTGCAATAGAACCCCTGGTCACTAAAATTAGGACCAGCTCTCTGGTTGAGGGCTTTAAATATGGTTCACTCCATGAAAAGATCATGTTGTATGCAGACGACATGCTGCTTTTGATGGGATACACAGGCCCCTTTCTGCAAGCTGTAATGGGCATAGTCACTGAATTTTGAGTTTATTCAGGCTTGACTAATAACTGGACCAAGTCTGCTCTGTTGCTGCTGGATGGAGCTCTTGACCCCCAGTTATCTTCTTTCTGCCCAGTGCCTATAGTGGGGCAGATCAGATATTTGGGAATCATAGTCTCGGCTGAGATTGTGGACTATTGCTGTTTGAACATATTTCTCCTGTTGTCACGGTTTAGGGATAAGGTGAAATTGGGGTCTAAACTACTGCTGTCAGTGGCAGGTAGAGCTAATTTAGCAAAAATGATCTTATTGCCCCAGCTGTTCTATTACCTCCACAATACACCTGTGGTTATACCTCTTAAAATAATTTGAGTGGTAAATTCCACATTTTTCTCATTACTATGGAAATCGGGTCATGCTAGAGTCAGACTGGAGCAACTCCAGAGGTCTAAGGATACTGGGGGCCTATCCTTGTGGCGTTACACTGTGTAGAAGCTCAGACTTTCCCGGAAGCCCATGAGGCCCAGCTCTTCCTAAAATCCAACAAGAGGTACCCAATGTATAGGCTACTAAATAAGATTTGGTTAAAAACAAAACAACTACAAAGAGTGTCAGAATTTACTGGTTACAGCCCTATCTGGAATAATAATAATACTTACCCAGAACTGGCAAAGCTGCAGCGTGCAGCCCGGTGGCTAACATATGGTGTTGCTCACCTCTGTCACATTTTAGGCAATGGCAGGTTGCTCCCATTTGCCCAGATGCAAGCCAGATATGGATTGTCAAACAAAATGTACTTCCCATACCTTCAATTGCAGCACGCCATGAGAGAATCCTTAGAGCAGGCGGTGTTATCTCCCACTCCTCTTTTCAATATGATGTAGCAATCCACATCTACTAAAGGGTTTATCTCCAGGTGCTATGCGATGCTGCTGTGGGAGTACCTGGAGAACTTTCCCAACACGGATATGGAAAAATGGGTGAAGGATGTGGGTGATATAGATGGGGGATCAGTGGTCAGAGGCCCTTGAATCTGTCCATGACTGTTCTTTAAATGTAACACAAAGACTGTCCAAACTATATATACTATTGCGGGTTCATCATACCCCACTTCAATTGTTTATTCTTTGACTCCACCCAGACCCATTGTGGATGAGATGCAAGGGAGCTAAGGGGGACCTGATACATCTCCTTTGGCAGTGCCCAAAGTTGCTTTTTGGACTGGCATGGTAAACACCATTAACCTTCCTGGCTGTATTCCTGAGTGTGGCTCGGGGTGGAATTTCAGTACCATTAGCAGTAAACCCAAGCCGCACTTGGGGTACCGCCAGGGAGAAATCACTGGATCCTGGAAGAGGTTACTTACCTTGTCCCCGGGATCCCGCAATGTATTCCAGCAGTGTACGGCGACCGGATCTTCCGCCTGATGCTGTGTGCCCCGGCTTCCGTTCTCTGCGAGCGTTGCATAGCAGGGGGGTGGAACCGGCGGTAAATTCAAAAAGTAAAACACACAAACACACTGATAAATTACTAAATAAAATTAATTGACCTTAGTTTGCCCCCCAGTGCTTTCTCCAGTGACCTTGCCTGCAGTTTTATTGTACTTATATATATGTGTGTGTGTGTGTGTATATATATATATATATATATATATATATATATATATATATATGTATATACAGTCAGGTCCATTAATATTGGGACATCAACACAATTCTAATCTTTTTAGCTCTATACACCACCACAATAGATTTGAAATGAAACAAACAAGATGTTCTTTAACTGCAGACTTTCAGCTTTAATTTGAGGGTATTTACATCAAAATCAGGTGAAAGGTTTAGGAATTACAACAGTTTGTATATGTGCCTCCTACTTTTAAGGGACAAAAAGTAATGGGACAATTGGCTGCTTAGCTGTTCCATGGGCAGGTGTATGTTATTCCCTCATTATCCCATTTACAAGGAGCAGATAAAAGGTCCAGAGTTCATTTCAAGTTTGCTATTTGCATTTGGAATCTGTTGCTGTCAACTCTCAATATGAGATACAAAGAGCGGTCACTATCAGTGAAGCAAGCCATCATTAGGCTGAAAAAACAAAACAAACCCATCAGAGAGAGAGCAAAAACATTAAGTGTGGCAAAATCAACTGTTTGGAACATCCTTAAAAAGAAAGAAAGCACTGGTGAGCTCAGCAACACCAAAAGTCCCGGAAGACCATGTAAAACAACTGTGGTGGATGACCGAAGAATTCTTTCCCTGGTGAAAAAACACCCTTCACAACAGTTGGCCAGATCAAGAACACTCTCCAGGAGTTAGGTGTATGTGTGTGAAAGTCAACAATCAAGAGAAGACTTCACCAGAGTGAATACAGAGGGTTCACCATAAGATGTAAACCATTGGTGAGCCTCAAAAACAGGAAGGCCAGATTAGAGTTTGCCAAACAACATCTAAAAAAGCCTTCACAGTTCTGGAACAACATCCTATGGACAGATGAGATCAAGATCAACTTTTACCAGAGTGATGGGAAGAGAAGAGTATGGAGAAGGAAAGGAACTGCTCATGATCCAAAGCATACTATCTCATCAGTGAAGCATGGTGGTGGTAGCGTGGGCATGTATGGCTGCCAATGGAACTGGTTTTCTTGTATTTATTGATGGTGTGACTGCTGACAAAAGCAGCAGGATGAATTCTGAAGTGTTTCAGGCAATATTATCTGCTAATATTCAGCCAAATGCTTCAGAAACATATTGGACGGCGCTTCACAGTGCAGCTGGACAATGACCCGAAGCATACCGCAAAAGCAACCAAAGAGTTTTTTAAGGGAAAGAAGTGGAATGTTATGCAATGGCCAAGTCAATCACCTGACCTGAATCCGATTGAACATGCAATTCACTTGCTGAAGACAAAACTGAAGGGAAAATGCCCCAAGAACAAGCAGGAACTGAAGATAGTTGCAGTAGAGGCCTGGCAGAGCATCACCAGGGATAAAACCCAGTGTCTGGTGATGTCTATGCATTCCAGACTTCAGGCTGTAATTGACTGCAAAGGATTTGCAACCGAGTATTAAAAAGTGAAAGTTTGATTTATGATTGTTAATCTGTCCATTACTTTTGGTCCCTTAAAAAGTGGGAGGCACATATACTATGTGCCAATATTTATGGACCTGACTGTATATATATATATATGTATATATATATATATATATATATATATATATATATATATATATATATATATAAAACTTATTTATAGTTATTTTTTCTATTATAATTTATGATTTTGTGTTTCAAACTTTATCATACCCGAGATGTTATAAAGAAGAATGCACAGTAAAAAAAATCATATATAAATAGTTGGTTTGGGCTGCTCATCCTTAAGAATTACATTCAAAATAATGGTACTGCTTTCAGCACCTAAAATCTGAAATAATTATAACGCCAGGGAGGTTAATAATACTTTTCAAGTAACCGTCTCTATTTACACTAACCCTTGCTAAATGGGTATACTGGATGAGATTATGGCGGTCATATATGTCAGAGAGGCGGTGTCCAGAGCACTGTTCCAAGCTCGAAAGCTGATCTTGCAACATTGGATCTCTCAAACCTCTCCAACTTTAGAGATGTGGTTAGCCAACATGGGATTAATTTTGAGATATGAGCACTTGATATATATTAGCATAGAGGCAGCCCGACCTGGTTCAATAATATCTGGGGATGCTGGCTAGCTACCCCTGTCTTGGCTCCCTTGGACCTAATTGGACCTAATTCTTGATAGGCTATTTACTTAAAGTGGGAACTTAACCACTCTGTGAGTCCTCTTGGAGTGAGTTTAATTTAAAGTAAAGAGATATGATGAGAATGTCTTCTAAACCATACCTAGGGATGCATAGACTGTGAGATATAATGACTAATGACATCTCAGGTTCAATTGGTTTTATAAACCTTATAAACCTGCTTTGTCTTTGTACAAGAATATTATTCTACTTTGTATTCTGCGAAAGTATGTATTATGTAATAGTTCGGAATGTGCATTGTTTATTGTACTGTTGAAAGTTGTTAATAAACTTTATTCTGATTAAAAAATAAAAAAACAGACATCGGAAAAAAGTACAGAATAGAGGAGAGGGTGCCTCCATCTAAGTGTAGACTGAGCAAATAGTATAAATATAATAATGCACTCACATGTAGTAGAGGAAGAGTCAGCATGGAGGACTTGTTGTCGTTACTGGCAGAGATTAGTAAGCAATCAAACTCCTGGGTGAATGAGAAAGAGGCTGAATAGTTATACTACTAGGTTTGCTTAAAAATTAGAGACTAGTATTTTTTCATTAAGTTAACAAAAAAATGTAAAAAATGGGTAGACTTGATGGACCAATAGGTCTTTTTTCTGCCATCATTTTCTATGTTTTTTTAATAATGTGAATGGGATACACATTCTAATAGATTTTGATTATCTAATTGGTGCCAGTGATCTGGCCCTTAAAAATTGCCATTTAAAGATTCAAATTCCAGCTGAGAGTCACTTAGGTTTTCAGGAAAGGTATCTGCAAACACTTTCGGTACTGGAGGTAGGGCTACGCTATTAGATAAGTTTAACCCCTTACTGCCACAGACATAAGGCACCAGAACTGCTTGCAGCAGGCCACCTTAGTGCCTTTTTGTCTGCTGAATTTCCTTGGGCTATACATCAGCCCATGCTTATGTATAACCTACAAAACATGAGCCTATAGCAGTAGGGTCTTCTTCTGGTCTCATCACCAACTTTTTTATTCAGGATGGTGGGCAAGGAGATTGGTAAACATGCATTTCATGTTTACCAGTTTCTTTACTTTCTAAATTAATGTGGGAATGCTTAATGCTAAGCACTCCCATGTTCATTCAGAAATTAAAGGGATCGGTAAACATGATGTACATGTTTACAAATTCTCCAGTTTCTGAATGAACATAGGAGTGCTCAAAACTATGCATTTCATGGTTCAGTGTTAGTGTAACAGAAAGAGATTAAGAACTATAACCTTGAACTTTTTATCTAAAAAAATGAAACTTCAGGATTCTGTTTAAACCTCTAATATTTCCTCAAAGGGGACTGGTCAAGGTAGGAGGATATATTGTCATCAGGAAGTTTGACAGTAATTATTAATTTAAAAAAATAATAAAAAACACACTCACCATACACATGCACACCATAACGCACTTTACTCATTGTGGTAAGGCACAGTATGCATGTTTGTAAAGTATGCTTTTGGACACAGTGGCGTGAGTTGTGATTCAAAATGTGTTGACATTTATGCATGATAGACAAGTGTGACCCTGGCATTGCATTACAACATGCACATTATCATGCCTTTTTTTGCATGGTAACATTAATTACACTAAGGAAGCACATTCATTTTGAAAGGGCTACCAATTCACCGTAACACAACCAAAAGTGCACATGATCTTTCTTTCTTTTTTTTTTTTTGCAGCACATCACAACATACAGAATGTGGATTGTGATGTGCTGCATTGTCTACTATTTTGTAGTGCATTGGTATGCCATTCACAATGAATGGCAATGCAATACATCACACTTTGAGGCATTTGTTGATACAGGTTGCAGTAATATGCATTGAAAGCACATTTTAACAAACATTCCTCAATGCAACATTTAGAACGGCCCTCAGGGACTTTATTTGAGTATAATGTTAAATAGAAGAAGCAGTAAGGCCCTCTTTACATATGTGCAGGGGGCACAGTTTATTTCAGCATGTGTTCCAATGTCCCTTTAACATGCATTGCATACAGCATCCCATTAATTTTGAATAATGTGCCAGCGTACCACAACTCACATAAATTAGACACAGGGGTTTCTATCTTTGCATTGCAGTGGATTAAGGTGATCTGGCAAGGTGCAATGGGGAGGGGGGTGGGTTCTTCAAAATTAATGACACAACACCTAGGAGTGAAGCCTATCTACAGCCTTTTATCATACAGTAATTTGCTTATAAACAGCTTTTGCAAAAATAATAATTTAACCACTTCAAGACCGGAAAGATTTTACCCCATTCCTGGCCATATTTTGCGATTCGGCACTGCGTTACTTTAACGGACAATTGCGTGGCCGTGCTAAGCTGTACCCAAATTAAATGTATGTACTTTTTTTCCCCACAAATAGAGCTTTGTTTTGATCGTATTTGATCACCTGTGCAATTTTTACTTTTTGCGCTATAAACAAAAAAAGAGCGACAATTTTGAAAAAAATAACAATATTTTTCACATTTTTTTATATGAAATTCCCCCCAAAAAATGTAAAAATCCAAATTTTTTTACATTTTAAGCCAATTTGTTTTCTGCTACATATGTTTGGTAAAAAAAATCGCAATAAGTGTATTTTGATTGGTTTGCGCAAAAGTTATCGCAGCTACTAACTACGGGAAATTTATGTCATTTTTATTGTTTTTTTTTTTTAAACTAGTAATGGCGGCGATCTGGTGGCGATCTGCGTTTTTTTTGCGGGACTGCGACATTGCGGCGGACAGGTCGGACCCCTAACTGACATTTTTGACACTTTTGGGGGTACCAGTGACATTACTACAGTAATCAGTGCTATAAATATGCACTGTTACTGTAAAAATGACACTGGCAGGGAAGGGGTTAATTTTTATTGGTGATTAAGGGGTTAATGTATGCCTGGTGCTTACTGACATGTGTGGGGGGAGGGGACTGTGTGACACAGGCACAGATCGCAGGTTCAGCTATGCTGAATCCTGTAATCTGTCCCTGCCTGTCACTTAAGAGATCTCTCGATCGGGGAAGAGCGGCGGTGATCACCGCCTCTCCTCCCCTGGCCCGACTCCTGCTGTGTCCGAATACAGCAGGAGCGAGACTCCTCCCCACCCCCAAGGGGAGGAGTCCAGCAACGTATACCTACGTCGCTGGACGATAACGAGCCACTTTGCCGCGGTCGGCAAGTGGTTAAACTATACATATATTTGATATTTATTACCTCAATACAGTTTTATCTTTTTGATTAGGTAGGCATTTTGTAAGTTGTGCTTATGTGCGATAATAAGGATTTTAGTGTATTTTTATAGAAAATAATGTTTTAAAAACCATTTACGTAACTGTCATGAAATGTAAGCACCACCTTTTTATTCTATGTTTACATAGTTACATAGTTAGGCTGGTTGAAAAAAGACACAAGTCCATCTAGTTCAACCAATAAAAGGGAATTTGAGCTTTTAGAAAGCTGGGTCCTGAGCTTTTAGAAAATGTATGGTTTGAGGAGCATTTCCTATTTTATATAACTCCCAAAGCTGTTAGCAAAAATAGCGGAACATGATAAAAAAAATGGCAAAAACAGTCAGACCACCTGAAGTTAAAAATGGAGAGCATGGCCTGGCAACTAAAGAGAAGAGATCAGTCATTACAGGAAATAAATATGGGTTCTGGGGAAGAGTTTTCTTTTAGTGATCACCAATGCTATATCATAATCAAACAAGTTTTAAAACAAGAGTCTTTTCTATTTTCTAATTATTTCGAAATACAGCATTGGTAGTAGTAATACAAAATACCTCATGGATACCAACTTTATAGAGACCTCAAATACACTTTGGTCACAGAATAAAGTTTCTGAAACCTTATCCAGTGGGCCATTCTGTGAAGTCTGTATATGAAACACAAAATGTGCTTCCATGTGAAATATACAGTACAAAGGCAGCTTTAAAATTCCTTCTTTTTTTTTTACCTGATTCTGAACACATTCAGAAGTGCATAAAAGATGAATTTTGTTTCCTGGCCCCAGCCAGCAAAATCTGTAATTATAAAATGAAGTCTCTTTTTTAATAACTTTAAGGCATATCTATATGATGATATTTCTAAAATCAGGCAACTCTAAAAATAACTCTAATTGTACAGAAATTTGAAAGTATAGCCATGAATTTTAGGATCCATTCATAGGTGCTTCGTGAGGGCTCTGTATCCTTTTTCATCCTCATAGATGAAGGAAATTATCATTCAGGATGTGCGGCTCAGATCCAGCATAACTTTTGTTTTGCGACATATACCCATAAAACAGAAAAACATATTTATTGTCAATCACAACTATGAATTGCAAGTCACTCAGATATTATGCTCAATTTACTAAGCTATTAATGCCAAAACAATCATTATTTTTCAGCTATGCAACTGTAACTTCAGGCTCCCATTGCAGAAAATGATGGTTATTATTACAAATAATGATCATTATAGCCTAGTGAATTCAGCTTACAGTTGGCAAAAGAACACTGTCCTTGACAATGAACAAACATTTCAACTAGCCTGACTTATCTTTTTTTTTTCAATGACTTATTTCTGATCATATCTCACAAAAATACATACACTGTCAGCATTCAGAAACATCCCAAAATATCTAAACTGAACTATCCATACTGAGCATTCACTCTTGTCCCCAATTAAAGAGTTGCCATTTAGTCTATACCATTATTACCTAATATTAGGCAGAACTATTAGAAATTGTGCATTTGATGTTAATAGTGTGCTGTGTTAGAGCTTAATGGTATAATTACTATTACGTATTTTTATGTATCATATATTTTGCTATGCTGCAGTACAATCATTGTAACATGTATGTTTTTTTAAAATACCAGTAGTATTTAACGATTCAAAAAATGATTAATCAAATCTTAATATATTTCTGGAAACCGTTGTAGTATAACCAACATTTGATATGTATAGGTCTCAGTCATTTTGGTATGTATGATTTTTATGCATAAGACATAAACATACCAAGTGCAGGCTTTACTACAGAAATAGTCTAAGTCTAGCCAAAAAAAAGACATAGGAGTTAAAATGTAAAAAACCTTTTTACTCATTAAAGCAAATTGCTAAAAATGAGCAAATTCTCAATTAAGTTTGAAATTCAACCAAATGGACCATGATAAAGATGGGAATTTGCTAAGTTTTTGCCATCTGCATGATGTTTCATGCCAAAGAAATTCAATCAAATAAATGGGGACTTACCCATAGTGCCTTGAAGTATAAAGGCGCTTTCACTCTGCTCCAACGCAAAACAATGGCAAAAATGCATATGCTTTTTTGGCGCATTTTTGATCCATATTTGTCATGGTGCATTGTGTGTTTGATTTATTTTTTATGCATTTTTGCCACGTCTGTAGTTCATTTTTCCCCTGGACATGTGACTGGACAAAGGACTTCTCACAGGCAGGTTGCATTTTTTTTTGTTTTTTTATTCATTTTGCCATGGTTTCAATTCATTTTAATTGAGAGGTGCGTTTTTGGTGCAGTTTTTTTTACGGCACCAAACACGCACTAGAAATGCAGCAAGCAGGACTTTTAAAAATGCCACTGAAACACAACTGACCAGTGTGAAGTGTTCCATAAGATTTAAAGGGGTGCATTTGTCATGCATTTTTCTTCTGCTTTTCTTGACCATTTGCCGACCGTGCTATAGCAGAATGATGGCAAAAGGGAGGGGGGGAGGGCAGTTCTGGGAGGGAACGTCCTTCCATGATTGCACAGGCAGTGGACACAGCTGATCACAGATCGGGGTAAAGAGCCAAATTAGCAGTTCTTAACCATGTGATCAGCTGTGTCCAATCACAGCTGATCATGATGTAAACACTGGCCAGTTATCGGCATTCCTTTCCTTCTGCTGACAACATGAGGAAAAGAGAGGAGAGCAAATAACTGGCTTGTGTTAAAGGGACGTCTGCACTGATAATCGGGGCACTGATTATTAGTGTCCTGATTATCAGTACAGTACCAATAGTGCCCACCAGTGCTGCCAATCAGTGCCCACCAGTGCTGCCAATCAGTGCTTATCAGTGTTGCAAATCATTGCCCATCAGTGCCGCCTATCAGTGCCGCTGTACTAACACTGGCAGGGAAGGGGTTAACACCAGGGGCAATCAAAGAGTAACTGGATGAACACAGAGACTTATGTTCCTAAATAGGAAGAACACAGGATCCCTGTGTACATCTCTGACAGAACAGCGGTCGGCCTTGTTTACATTGGCAGACCGCCATTCTGTCTCCATGGGGAGTGATTGCCGGTGCCCAGGGCTACCCCCTCTGGCCAATCGGGGCGTGAGCGCACCTCCGGCAGTGCATGCGCCCCCACTATCTGTTACATGAAGTGGCATACAGGTACATTTTTTCATGTAAATAGAGCCGACTTTCCACAGTAAAACTAGGACGGCTGGTCGGCAAGTGGTTAATAAACCTGCTACACTATGCTAACACCCCTCTGATTATTATCTTTATGAGAGTTTTGACAAACTTGCTGGTGAGCTTTTGAAGAACCCTGGGGATAGACGAGCCACAAGTCAGAGCAAAAGCAGAGTGGATCTCTGACATCTGAGTGGATATGGTGACTTTTCTTTTATGCATAAGAGGTTCTATTTTTTTCTGGTTAGTGTGTGCAAGAAGGAAGAGTACAGAAGGTCATGAGAGTGGATTCTGTTGGTGGAACACATATTTTCCAGGTAGCACTTTGTGGACATTTATGAGGGGGTTTGTGAACCTAGTGTGTATTTAAAAAAGCTTTAAAAAGTGTCAGAGCCCATGCAGTAGGCTTTAGCTCAGCCTCAACCAGTTCCAGTCTGGTGGGTAACTCTTCAAGTGCGTCATGCACAGCAAAATAATACATACTGTAAGTTTTATGTCTGTAGAATTTTTAAACTTGTAGCACACCCTTCTCTTGTGGGAGCTTTCCAGCACTTTAAGGAGCCAGGTGGATTTGTAGATGGGGAGATCAGGCTGCAGTCCCACCCAAACTTTTCCACTATCTGAACTCCAAGGCCTGAACTGAAGGCCCAACAGACAAATCCTACGATAAACCTCCTAATAGGCTGACCTATATTTCTTACTAGGCTTCACTGGAGCCCACAACTGCCCCAATCCTCATTATGACCAACAAATACCCACCATTCACCACTGTGTGTGCAATTTTTACCCAGGCTCTGTCACAATATTTTATTGCATAATATTATCATAATATTATATTGCAGGCTGAAAATATATTTTGAAAGCATGTTTTCATTTCCGTTAGGTACTATAAAATGTTTCATTTTCTTTCTTCTCCTCCCTGCTTACTTTGTTTAACTGATGCCATATGATATTTTACACAGACAGTCTTTTGGCACACAGCTTGTACAAGCTGTGCCCCATTTTAAATGTTTATTCGGAAAATAGAGGTTTTATATAACATATAAAATATATTGTGTGAAAACGCTAAAAAACATACTCTCAACCAAAATCATTACAATACACTGTCTCCACTAGCAGATTCAGTTTTAATTTATGTTAGCAAGAATCAGAGGAGTAGAACTTCGGAGGATTGGAAAATACATAAACATCAGTAGTAAATGGATTTCTACTGTCCCTGTATTGTAAACTAGCCATTGACACCCCCTCCATACACACACACCTTACCCCTGACAGCACAAATGTCTTTATTACAGTTGTCAGCCACAAATGTTGGTGTTCTATTTGAAATTGATATTTCACATGCACAATATAATAATATCTTTCTTGTAGTGCCTCTAGGTCTGACTAGAACCCTTTATTCAACAGTCCAGGTACATATGAACTGGTGGCTTTATTTTGAAAGCTAAGAATTATAAAGAATACAGAGTTATATCAAACTGTTGCTGGTCCACAAGAAAGTAAAAGGCACCTGGGTGTTTTGCATGTATTCATTTCTGTAAAAAGGATAATTTTAGTTCCTTGGCTTGCATTAGAATTGGACAAAATAAATAGCAATTACCTGGGCATCCTTGCCGTGCAACTCTGGGTACTTGGTTTCTTGCAACTGAGATATATGCATGTAAATTATATGTTCACCACATTTTTGCATTGGTTTCTTATGAGTGCTAAGGCCTCTTTCAAAAATGTCAAATCAAACTGGCAGGTCATTTGGTATTCCTCTAGGCTGCCCTTAGTGTGAGTAAGAATTGGGTTGCAATATCAGATCCCGGCCTTTTTTAAGCTACTGTTGTGAATGGATCTAAATGCTCTGTAACATTTTCAGTAAAATTTGTTACAGTTTTATAAATTCTGGAAATAAATATTGTTGTCTTTGTGCACAAAAATGAAAGATTTTATATAGCCTTTTTCATGTCTACATTTTAGGCTGCAGAGAATAATAGTTTGTAATGTTGAAATAGATATCTACATATTGATTATATATCAAATAATAATTCTTTCTTATTTTCTTATTATCTAAATCATGTATAATATAGTAACAATATAATAGGTTTTTTATTTATTGGTAAAGCCTGAACTATACTATCTTTCCAGAAACAATTACAGCGAAAGGCATTGAAAGTCATACAGTTACTTTTCCTTAAAAAGCAGTAGTAATGCCTATAGAGTAGAGTAGTAATGCCTGTGCCAGCATGCTGAGAAAAGGATCTGGTTCTCTTTGTGAAAGCAGTGATCTCTTTGCAGAAGTCCCACAAACCCTGTTGGCCTCTCATCATCAGGGGGCATGAGTTTTGTTGCTTGCAGAGTTCTAGCTCTGACTAAGCAGGGAGTGTTTTGCACCACTGCTTTCACATAGAGAGCAAGGATTTTTCTCTGAGGCATGCTGGCAGGGGACAGTTTTTTACTCAGGCTGTGGTTGCTTTTAAAAGAAAATGAAATGTAAGGCTGGATTCAAACTGTTTTGGTGCATTGGCATGCATTAACCTGTACCCATTTAGGCAGCCTATTTATTTGAATAGGTAGTGCATTACTGTGTGATGGAGGATACCCCCATTCACTCATAGACAAAAATATGTACCAAGCATTATTTTTGTTTTGACCAGTGTTAGTTAAAAAAAAAAAAATAGCATTACTCGAATTATATACTATATTCTTTATTGCATAGATTGCACAATTTAAATTATATTTTTGGGCCAAAGCATTGCAAACTTATTTGCAAATGAAAACCGGCATTTTTTGTTATGTGACACTGAAAAAAGTAACAAACACAATTAATGAAAATAAAAAAAATAAAAATTTTAACCGTAAAAAATTAGAGATAACAAAATTTGCAAAAAAATATTTAGGGGTTAAGTAATTGTTAACCAGTTAACGACCACCCGCCGCAGGTATACTGCGGCAGGCAGCCGCTCCCAGGCAAATTGCCGTACATGTACGGCGCTCGCTCTTGGGAGGCTAGGGGGCGAGCCTGGTCCTTTGGCCTGGTCACAGGATCCTGTAGTGAGAGAAAATGAGTGTCCCTGCAGTGACTGGGCCCTTTAATGGAGGATCACATTTGGGGATCCCTAGAATGTCTTCCTAGTTTTTGCCACTAGGTGCAGGGGCAGTCAGGTCTGTCTGTCCCCTGTGCTAATGCTGCAGCTAAGAGCACAGGAGCTGTTGTAATGTCAGTGGCTGTGTGCCACTCTTATATTTGTAATTTCTCTGTAAAACTATAGCTTCCACAACTGCAGTCATGGTGGGCCCACGCATATGATGTGTCCACAGGGCTGAGTCGGCAAGCCATCTTGCTAAGGCATTTCTAGGCTACTAAGCAGCTGTGCCTGTGAGCATGGCACCTAAGGGGCACAGAGCAGGCTTCCTCTTTTCTCTGGGGCATGTAAGTTCACCACTAGGGAAGGGTCTCCTGTGTGTTTATGCAAGTCTACCCTCTAAGCTCAGTAGGGTTACTGGGCTAGCACAGACCCTATTATTCCTCAGCAAACTTAAGATTTCATCCAGGAAGCGGAGTGGGCTTCTGGATCACCACCACCAGGTTCTGCAAATTATGATCATAGTCCCACTGAGTTTGTGTCCCCTGAGAAACAAGATATGACAGATGTGTTTGAGCCTCTACATCTGTCTGGTATTGTGGCCACTGAAAGGGCATTAACCTCATGTTATGTCACCATGGATGACTTGACTGTGGCTTTGGCTGACCTGGAAGGAAATATTGATGGCATGCTCACCTTCATGGGACAAGACAGTAAGAAGCAGGAGCTTTCTTCTCACTATATCCCCCTCCAATTGTGGGAAAAAAAGTGGGTGGATATTGATGAGGTGGTACGGGTACAACTTGAAGAGGGCCAGATGATGGAATCTTATTCTGAGGACTCTGAGCCTACAGAGGTTCAGGGGCTCTCTGTCTCTCTGTTAGTACACTCTCTGATATGATTTGGTCTGATTACGGGTTACCTCCTGCTGAATCCTCACCAATTAAATATTTCTCTATGGGATCTTTACGTATGCCTCAGAGTTCACAAGCTTTTCCCTTGCATTCTCTTTAGAGGAGATTTTGTATGTTAAATAGATTAATTTTTTTTTTTTTAAATGAAGCATGCCAACAGTGGAACCAGTGGTGTCCTTTCTCAATAAAAATCTGACTGCAGATTGCAGAAAGAGAAGAGTTTGGGACTTTAAATGAGGCACATGGAAATGTGTGCCTCCATCCCTATGTACAGTATGTGTAGAAAGGGAGGGGGGGTTTGGGACTTAGAATGAGGTGCATCACTAACACTAAATAGGTAATATCATTAACCAAATGTGAATGTATATACCAGAAACAAAATTCCATAATAATGAAACCGATGTTTTATTCAATGACATCAGTAAAAACAAATTTTACATCATAGTTACAATGCATGTGAAAAACCATATACACAGTTGTACAGAATTTAATCATACCCCACTCTTGTGGGAATAATGGGTATAAGAGCTGATTAACAAAAAGGTTGTATTGAATAATACAATATATGTAATATAAAACAAATAATAAGGCAAACATCTTAAAATCGATAGTTGCAGCAGAACAATTGCATCCTATAATGCTCGACGCATTTTGTGGAGAAAATTCCACTTCCTCAGAAGTGGGTGCAATCAGCGTATCTATGCGAAACATATAAACAGCAGTAGAACAGGGTACATGACAAAGGTTGGTTGTAAATTAAGGACACCAATTGACAAAACAGTGTCCATCACAAGTATTACTCACAGTTCAGCTTAAAGTTTTAACACATGGTGCTAAAGACCATCTAGGAACGTCTCCACCAGGAACTGAGGGAGTGACCCATCAACGTAGGACATAAAAGCAAGGACTGCAGGAGAGATGAAATTCTCCATAGTGGGATGATTGGTGATACAGCCAGCGCACCGCAGAATATTCTGTGAACAATAAAAACTATAATCTATGAAGTTGTATTTATTGTATATACAGTATCTCACAAAAGTGGGTACACCCCTCACATTTTTTGTAAATATGTTTATTATACAGTGCCTTGCGAAAGTATTCGGCCCCCTTGAACTTTGCAACCTTTTGCCACATTTCAGGCTTCAACTGTAATTTTTTGTGAAGCAAGTGGGACACAATCATGAAGTGGAACGAAATGATGAAGTGGAACGAAATTTATTGGATATTTCAATGAAGTGGAACGAAATTTATTGGATATTTCAAACTTTTTTAACAAATAAAAAACTGAAAAATTGGGCGTGCAAAATTATTCAGCCCCCTTAAGTTAATACTTTGTAGCGCCACCTTTTGCTGCGATTACAGCTGTAAGTCACTTGGGGTATGTCTCTATCAATTTTGCACATCGAGAGACTGAAATTTTTGCCCATTCCTCCTTGCAAAAAGCTTGAGCTCAGTGAGGTTGGATGGAGAGCCTTTGTGAACAGCAGTTTTCAGTTCTTTCCACAGATTCTTGATTGGATTCAGGTCTGGACTTTGACTTGGCCATTCAAACACCTGGATATGTTTATTTGTGAACCATTCCTTTGTAGATTTTGCTTTATGTTTTGGATCATTGTCTTGTTGGAAGACAAATCTCTGTCCCAGTCTCAGGTCTTTTGCAGACTCCATCAGTTTTCTTCCAGAATGGTCCTGTATTTGGCTCCATCCATCTTCCCATCAATTTTAACCATCTTCCCTGTCCCTGCTGAAGAAAAGCAGGCCCAAACCATGATGCTTCCACCACCATGTTTGACAGTGGGGATGGTGTGTTCAGGGTGATGAGCTGTGTTGCTTTTACGCCAAACATAATGTTTTGCATTGTTGCCAAAAAGTTCGATTTTGGTTTCATCTGACCAGAGCACCTTCTTCCACATGTTTGGTGTGTCTCCCAGGTGGCTTGTGGCAAACTTTAAACTACACTTTTTATGGATATCTTTAAGAAATGGCTTTATTCTCACCACTCTTCCATAAAGGCCAGATTTGTGCAGTATACGACTGATTGTTGTCCTATGGACAGAGTCTCCCACCTCAGCTGTAGATCTCTGCAGTTCATCCAGAGTGATCATGGGCCTCTTGGCTGCATCTCTGATCAGTCTTCTCCTTGTATGAGCTGAAAGTTTAGAGGGACGGCCAGGTCTTCGTAGATTTGCAGTGGTCTGATACTCCTTCCATTTCAATATTATCGCTTGCACAGTGCTCCTTGGGATGTTTAAAGCTTGGGAAATCTTTTTGTATCCAAATCCGGCTTTAAACTTCTCCACAACAGTATCTCAGACCTGCCTGGTGTGATCCTTGTTCTTCATGATGCTCTCTGCGCTTTAAACGGACCTCTGAGACTATCACAGTGCAGGTGCATTTATACGGAGACTTGATTACACACAGGTGGATTCTATTTATCATCATTAGTCATTTAGGTCAACATTGGATCATTCAGAGATCCTCACTGAACTTCTGGAGAGAGTTTGCTGCACTGAAAGTAAAGGGGCTGAATTTGCACGCCCAATTTTCCAGTTGTTTATTTGTTAACAAAGTTTGAAATATCCAATAAATTTTGTTCCACTTCATGATTGTGTCCCACTTGTTGTTGATTCTTCACAAAAAATTACAGTTTTATATCTTTATGTTTGAAGCCTGAAATGTGGCAAAAGGTCGCAAAGTTCAAGGGGGCCGAATACTTTCGCAAGGCACTGTATCTTTTCATGTGACAACACTGAAGAAATGGCACTTCGCTACAATGTAAGGTAGTGAATGTACAGCTTGTAAAACAGTGTAAATGTGCTGTCCCCTCAAAATAACTCACAACCATTAATGTCTAACCCACTGGCAACAAAGTGAGTACACCCCTAAGTCAAAATGTCCAAACTGGGCCCAAAGTGTCAATATTTTATGTGGCCACCATTGTTTTCCAGCACTGCCTTAACCCTCTTGGGCATGGAGTTCACCAGAGCTTCACAGGTTGCCACTGGAGTCCTCTTCCACTCCTCCATGATGAGCTGGTGGATGTTAGACCTTGCGCTCCTCCACCTTCCATTTGAGGATTCCCCACAAATGCTCAATAGTGTTTAGGTCTGGAGACATGCGTGGCCAGTCCGTCACCTTTTACCACAGCTTCTTTAGCAAGGCAGTGGTCGTCTTGGAGGTGTGTTTGGGGTCGTTGTCATGTTGGAATACTGCCCTGTGGCCCAGTCGCCCAAGGGAGGGGAATCATGCTCTACTTCAGTGTGTCACAGTACATGTTGGCATTCGTGGTTCCCTCAATTAACTTTAGCTCCCCAGTGCTGGCAGCACTCATGAAGCCCCAGACCATGACAGTCCCACCACCCTGCTTGCCTGTAGGCAAGACACACTTGTCTTTGTACGCCTCACGTGGTTGCTTCCACACATGCTTGACACCATCTGAACCGAATAAGTTTATCTTGGTCTCATCAGACCATAGGACATAGTTCCAGTAATCCATATCCTTAGTCTCCTTGTCTTCAGCAAACTGTTTGTGGGCTTTCTTATGTATCTTTAGAAGAGCCTTCATTCCAGGATGACAGCCATTCAGACCAACTTGATGCAGTGTGTGGTGTATGGTCGGAGCATTGACAGGCTGACCCCCACCCCTTCAACTTCTGCAGCAATGCTGGCAGCACTCATACTTCTATTTCCCAAAGACAACCTCTGGATATGACCCTAAGCATGTGCACTCAAACTCTTTGGTCTACTAAGGCGAGGCCTGTTCTGAGTGGAGCCTGTCCTGTTAAACCGCTGTATGGTCTTGGCCACTGTGCTGCATCTCAGTTTAAGGGTCTTGGTAATATTTTTATACCCTAAGCTATCTTTATGTAGAGCAACAATTCTTTTTTTCAGATTCTCAGAGAGTTCTTTGCCATGAGGTGCCACTTTGAATCTCCAGTGACCAGTATGAAAGAGTGAGAGCGATAACACCAAATTTAACACACATACTCCTCATTCACACCTGAGACCTTGTAACACTAATGAGTCACATGACAGCGGGGAGGGAAAAATGGCTAATTGGGCCCAATTTGGACATTTTTACTTAGGGGTGTACTCACTTTTGTGGCCAGCAGTTTAGACATTAATGGCTGTGTGTTGAGTTATTTTGAGGGGACAGCAAATTTACACTGTTATACAAGCTGTACACTCACTATTTTACATTGTAGTAAAGTGTCATTTCTTCAGTGTTGTCACATGAAAAGATATAATAAAATATTTACAAAAATGTGAGGGGGTACTCACTTTTTGAGATACTGTATCTTTGTTAAACTAGTGTATATTAAATAGCTGCTATTAAACATATACAAACTTATACAATATGCACTGTTACTGTAATAATGACACTGGCAGGAAAGGGGTTAACCCTATGGGTGATCATTGGGTTAAATGTATGCCTCATGCTTACTTACGTGTGTGTGCGTGAAGGGGTTCTGTGACAGGCAGAGAGATTGCAGGTTCAGCTATGCTGAATCTAGTGATCTCGTCCTGTCTGTCACTGAGTTATGTAAACAAAGCAGGCGGGTCTTCTCACAGTTTCCCCGACGATCAGGGAAGGCAGGAGGCAATCGCCGCCTCTCCTCCTCCGGCCCGACTCCCGCTGTGTTAAAACACAGGGGGAGTGAGCCTCCAGTGGCACGCACACGCCGCTGGAATCACTAGGAAACCTACATTGCTGGACTCAGGGGAGCCGCACTGCCACAGTAATATTACTGTGAGCAGTCGGCAAGTGGTTAACTTGAGGACTGCCACTGACAGAAATGTCACTACAATATACTGCAGTAAAACTACACTCACGCACTTCAGTATACTGCAGTCAAACTGCACTGATGCTCTTTAATATACTGCAGTAAAACTGCACTGATCCACTGCAATATACTGCAGTAAAACTGCACTGCCACTCTTCAATATACTGTAATAAAACTTCACTGCCGCACTACAATATACTGATGTAAAACTGCACAGATGCACTACAGTATACTGCAGTAAAACTGCACTGATGCACTTCAGTACACTGCAGTAAACTGCACTGATGCACTTCAATATACTGTAATCAAACTGTACTGATTCTCTTCAATATACTGCAGTAAAACTGTATTGATGCACTGCAATATACTTCAGTAAAACTGTACTGATGCTCTTTAATATACTGCAGTAAAACTGGCCTGACTACACTGACACACGTCCACATACTGCAGTGAAACTGCCCTGACCTACTACACTGATACACTTCAATATAATGCTGTAAAACTGCATGGACACACTACACTGACACTACAGGAAAACTGCACAGACACACTACACTGACGCTGCACTATCACTATATTTACACTACACTGACACGCTACACAAACAATAGAATCACAGTAGCACACTATATCACACTAACTCGCTAGTAGCAGAAACAGAGCCCTGTTCTATCTATCTCCACTCCAATATCACACTGCAAATTGCTCTTCTGGGAAGGTACCTTTTAGTGTGGGATGGGCCAATGAGCATTGAGCCATGATTGGCCTAAGTCATAATGACTTTCTCCAATCATGGCTTTGACAGTGTTCTGTGCCCTGATTGGGAAAAGCCAACATTGATTCAGCCAGTTAGGGCTTAGAATGCACTGTGCAGCGTGCAGTGCTTTGTGGGATGTTTGCCGGGCCTAACAAATGGTCGAACGCCCTGTCAATTGGGGTGTTCGGGTCGAATTTATGCTCAGCCCGAACTGTTCACCAAACAGTTTTCCTGTCTGTTTTTTACTGCCAGTGTCCATTCACTTATAGTTGGTGCATAACCAGGAAGTCATACTTTATAGCCTGCTCTGTGTCCCGGAAAGTACTACAAGAAATGGATTTTACAGGTAAGTACAAAAATCCAATAAACTAGATTTTTATAATGTTTACATTCCTATAAACTATAATATGTAATCATATCATATATGTACGGTATGTGAAAACATTCACTGACAGACAAACATTTTCTTTAAGATACAAAAGTATTTACATTTGAAGAAATATAAATTCTAGAAGCCAGAAATGAGCTATTCTAATTCATTATCTTGTATGTTGCTAGAGAAACAAGGCCTCATTTGCAGTTTTAGTATCTTACCTTTTTTTTTTTTTTTTTTTTCTTGGTGAAATTATTATATTCACAGATGAAAGACTTCTTGGATGTTCTTGTCAGCTGGTAAACAAGCTGCAAAAATGCTGAGGCAAAAAAAAGGAAAAAAAATATTTTATTTTTTTGACACAGTTACGCATTCTTCTACAGGGAGAACTGCACTGTCTCATTTATTTGCCCTCTTGGTACTGACATTCTTGAGTCTATAGACGTTCTGGCTTTTGGGTTAAGAGATGCATCAAGAGGTTGCAGGAAAATGTTAATGTTTTCCTGTAGAGTTGCTGCACGCTATCAATAGGTCTTTTCTCCTGCAATATAGTATTTGAGAGGGCTGTTTGCTCGTTTCTGACAAGTGGGTGAGGGTTCTTTAACACATGGGATTTAAATTGCACTAATACTAAGTGGGTGTTTTATATTCAGTGATAGGAAGAAGTTCAATTTGAAGCAATCCTAGTACCAAATGTCTGGATCTGAAGACGCCTTTCTCTTTCTTTCTCATTATTTCTTTAATTTCATTTTTGGCTGAGGAAAGAGCATATTTTTGCCACACAAGACTGGCGGTAGTGCTTTTGTATATTTTGATCTTATAAATAAACCATAATGCTGTTAATTTATTTTTAAATCCCTAATGAGAATCATATAAACTGACAATATAAAGAAAAATACAAATGCAGAGGTTACCTTGATTAGACCCAAATAATATCAGTATAATCAGTAGATCTGCTGATTGTTTTGGCATGCAATGACCTAGGTTCTCATGAGCGGGTACCACTACGTGAGCATTGACCTCTGTAGTATTCAGGATTCCTGCAACTCACGCCTGAGCAGAGGACTCCGGGCATTATGTGACCTTCCCAAAGACACCTAGATTTAAGGTATGTATGCTGGGGAAAAAAATCTGGGGTTTGGGGGTTGCTAAGGGTGATAGTAAAATTAATTGTGCTTTAAAGTGTATTTCCATTTTTGAGAAAACCACACTATATGTTTGTTAGGTCTTCCTATTTACCTAAAGTTTTTATAAGTAAACATTTAAATATATATATATATATATATATATATATCTCCTTGTAGATGTTTCTGAGGAGAAGGCGTCATGGATGACTGCAAGCATTTCTTAACTAACATGAATGATCTGTCCCAGTAGCTGGTCTGGGGATAGGTTGTTACTAATATACAATGGAGAAGTCCAGCTCCTAAACAATTAACCTTTCTATGAGACAGACAGTGCTTAGATCCAGTACAACTGATGAGATACCTGCCTCCAGAAAAGAGCATCTAGAAAAGTAGGCTGCAATTTTTAATTTTTTGCTTAAGCTTTGCTATGTGAATGGGGACAAATCTAAATTAGGTATCACCCAAATTTGGCTTCAAAAGGGAAAATATCCTTTAAGAATTGTTTTTCAGGAAACAGAGATTACCTTAAAACTGTGAGGATATGCCTGCCACAGGCTCCAATTTATCCCAGGCATAATTACTACAAAATCTTCACCCCCATACCTAGTTTATTAATGAGAAAGAAGCACAAGCTAAGGGAAAATTAAGGCTCTGATAAGAAATGCTCAGGTTGATATAAAATGGTTTCCTTCTAAGTTTAGATCAAAGCCAGATTCCTGCGAGATTGCTGATGCTCAATGTGATGGGAGTCACTTTGGTTGGGGGGCCCGTTAAATCCAGCTTACCTTAGAGAGGTTAGAAAAATCCCAGTCTCAGCTTCCCAGGTCCCTCCTATGTGTAAGTCACCCTGTGTCTATAAGGGGCACAGGGTGACCGAGAAAATGATGGTCAACTACTTAATTGACACTGAGAATATGGTTTGGATTACTTCAAATGGGACAGTAATAATTATCCACAAAGAAATCTATGATACATTATCTCCACTATATCAAAATGATGGAACATTGTATGAGCTTTGCCTCATATACTATTGTAGGTAGAAGCCAGACAGTCTGCTACTGGGGTCTCCTGCTTTTGTTTCTTTATTAATGTGTTCTGTGTACTTAGGATAATGTGTAATGTACTTTGTTTTAGCCTTGTTGCTGACACGTCTGACAATGAGATCCCTGATTGTCCAGGTGGTTGGTTTAATTAAGTTAATGTTTAGCTATGGTATGGTATTGCTGTGTGCAGTTTGTATTGTTAGGGTAATATGATCAGGGGCTGAATGTCCTCCTATGGGATATCTATTCTGTGTGAGTTTGTTCAATAAAGTGTTCCAGATCTCATACAAGATATTTGTAAGCTAGTCTTGTATGTTATCCGGCTATAATATCTGATAACAATGTTCAGACTGGAGGAAGCGGTATACTGACGTAAGCACTCAAGCACAGTATGGGTCGGTTCTGTCACACTCACCATATAGCCTCCTCTAAAGCTCATGTTTGCCAGGAGTTCTGCTCTACATTTGTTACATCTCCATAGCGGTGTGGTGCATCATGGATGTTAAGATTTTCCAGATCCTTACACAATATGGTTGTTGGTAGAGTAGGAGGAGATTGTACAGTGTGTGCTCATCTTTAAAAGGGATCTGGTGGCACTTAAAAAATCCCACCCCAAGAAAAACCCTCTCTGCCAGAATTAGGTACTCATGTGCTGCTAAGTTTACTAAGTTGCAGTACAAATTTTCAGAAACAGATATGCAGCTTTCTTTGACTCGAAAATCGTTTTAAATCATTCACTTCTGATAACAATAATCTCACGAGGTTACATCTTACTCAAGCTGAAATTAATTTAGATCTATAGTAACAGTTAAGACACCAAAATAATATACAGATAATGGTCTCTTAAAAGCAATCCCACAGATATATTTAATACTGACTATTCAAGTTATTTTTAATACTTTGCTAGAGAGCTAAAAGAGCATTTTATTGAGTTCCGTCTAGCTACAAGATATGATCTGTTGCAATGAATTGTTCTCCCCCAAAGAAAACACAATGCAAGCTGCCAGGTGCAAGCTCTATTTAATTGTGAAGGCACAAAGCTCTAATTTTATACAAATCTGCTTCTATCCACCGTAGCTCAAAGAAGAGCACTTAGCTTCCTATTGAATCATTTCTGGCAGCAAGACATTTCCTACCAGTGGGCATTCCTTTATCAGCCTCAGAAAGGAAAGAAATGGTCTGAGGAGATCCCACGACACACCTAATTTCTTTACCATGTTCAATATCGCACTGAATAGTCTGAAATGATAACATCTATTGCTGCATTACAGTAAGGACACTAAGATGGGATTGTATCATCCTAATGATAAAATAAGATGCGATTCCATTTGTATACAGTATGTCCTTTAGTAAAGTTGAATTTTCGTTACTAATCTTTAATTACCTGCTCATAGTACAATCTTATTGTAAAATGTACTTTAGATTAGTCAACAGATATGTAGTGTGAGATATGTAGTGCTTTTTAAATATTCTAGTCAATGTATAGCTATATCCAATTTTTTTTTTTTTTTTAGTTTTGGATAGAGTAGGGAAGGATTCAAACTCCTGCTAGGCTTTACTGAGGTCAGAGGAGTTGGAGTTGTTCCTTCACTTCCTGTCTGATTAAAAGATTGTCTGCATGACAGGAAGTGAGGGTAAATCGATACTCAGGCAGAAGTAAACATGCTGTTTTTAAGTTAACCCCTTAGAGTCTGTGCTTCCCGGCCCTTTAAGGGGTTTAGGACGCCAGGAGGCGGAATGGGGTTTATGATCATGTGACAGCCATGATCGGCTGTCACGTCGGTTACATGATCGAAAATACTCCAGATCGCAAGTAGCGATTGGGAGCTTCCCGTTAGCCGCCAGTAACTGTGCCGGGAGAGTGCAGGGTCTGCTCTTTTGGCAAAGCTGTATTTACACCAATTCACTCAAATATGCGGCCCCTCAGCGCCAAGGCCCACCGAGAAGCCGCATGCTTGCGTGCGGCTAGCTCCAATGGGTTAAACAGAGAATGCTATAACCTCTGTCAGATTTTTATTGTTATTTCCCTGGTGAAGATTTTCATTCAGTTCTTGTCTGGTAAAATTTTGTCCCTTAATAGAAACTAAAATTGATCAATCCTAAAGTACTGATTGCCTATGTTATTTCCTAAGACCCTAAAAAGGTTAGGACAGTACAAGTACCCCCCAAATGACCCCTTTTTGGAAAGTAAACAGTCCAAGATATTCAGCAAGAGGCAAGGCAAATTTTTTGAAGTTGTAATTTTTTTTTTGTTTTTTGGAAAATGAAAAAATGTAATAAAAAATGTTGGGTTTTTTCACATTATTTTTTTACATACTGTCACTGTTTCAGTACAGCTACTGGTGTGGTGGTTATTAGAGATACTGACTGGTGGCAGTATGTAAAATAAATAAATACATATCTTTTTATTCAACATTTTTTACATTTTTTTCTTTTTTTTACCTTTTTTTTCTTTTGTTACTATTTTTTTTTTTTTACATCCTGTAAGCAAAGTAGCTCAGTGTCACAATAGTGACACTGTACTACTCTGGAGGGTTGGTCAGGGGTTTTCATTTTTACACTGTTTTTGCTTATAACAGTTATAAGCAATTGTTAACGATCATTAATGGCTTTCCATTCATGACAGCTTGCTCACTGTTTTGATGCTGTAATTGGCCACAGCTAATCACATGGTACAGGGTGCAGTGATTGGGCCACCAACCGAGTAATATCTGTGGGCCAATCAAGGCATCACAACAATAAGCAGGCTGTTCATGAATGACATTCATGACAGTTTGCTTACATAATATCATGTGATTGCTATGTCTTGGCAAGAGTGCTATGTCAGTAGCCCCCATCTCTTAGCATTCTGCAAGAAGCCTCTTTCTCTCAACATGATAGAAGACCTTTTCACCGAGTATTCTGCTAGCAGCCCCTACTGCCAGCACCCTGCCAGGAGCCCTTTCCTTTTTTACCACCACATGCATGCACATTCCCTTTTTTCACCTATCTTTGCACCATGGAACCTTACCCTCACCGTTTCGCGTGAGCTCCCCACATGTTCTCACTATTGCATCTGTACACTGTCATTTCACCGCAATATTTGAACCCCATCACCCCCATCTTAACCGCAGCACCTCTACCCTGACCCACCATGGCCATGTCTTCATGCTTCCCTTCTGTCACCACAGCACCTGGCCCCATCACCCCTCACTCTCACCACTGTGCCTTCCACTGTCCTAACCCTCTTGCTATTGCTCCCATTCCACAACCCACCCTGATTCTCTGTTCTGCAACTAGCACACTTTAGCAAGTTATATATAAAATTTTTTCAACCGATAGACATGTTTTAGTCTATCATGGCGAAAGATCATTTTTTTAAATATAATACCAGAAATGTCTTACTGTTACTTTTAGAAAAGACAATGTGGTAGCACTATTTTGTTGGCAGGTACAGACATTTGTAATGGCTCTATGTAGGGAGCTATTCCACATTTCTTAAAATGCATATAACTAGAACTTTTTTCAACCTTGTTATCCTGCAGTGTTTTCTTTTGTCTTCTTTTTTTTTTTCATTTATTGGTTTGTTTGTTTGTTAGTTTGTTTGTTTTGCTTCCACCAATCTCTCTGAGGTAGAAGTCTTCCTTTGTACTAAACTGTAATAATGAGTCTGCCTTACGTACTATTCATTAAACAGTGTTATGTTTATCATGTCCATTGTCATGGTATGGTTAGCATTCTGTGCTGGTGGGCACCCTACAATATTCACTTAAAATTTAACAAATAGATTGGACCCCATGCCTGACAATCATTTTCATTCATAGGAAGTACAGAATAACTACCTAACAACAAATTGTTATTCATCATAATACTAAACACTGTAATCGTCTTATGTCTGGAGATGCTGAAAATGAGCTAGCTAGCCATCAATTTAGGAAATGGGACCTATTTACGTGTCAGTCAATCCTTGCACCTACTTGGGTGCGTTTAGGGTGTGCACCCCAAAGCTCAAACACACATGCGTGCTTGTGTTTATATGTACAGTATATACCATTCTACCTGGGAATCGAGCTGTGCAACAGGGCACGTGGCAGAAAGAGGACTATTTAACCACTTTCGGGGTACACAGGTGTGATCTACTACACTGCGGCTCAGACAAGTAGATTTATATAGAAGAGGCAGTGACTTTAATTCAATTGTCAGAACCGCAGTGCAGTTTAACCACTTTCTACACTTTTTAAACACTTTTAGGTGCAGGTGGTGATCTACTGCACAGCGGTTCAGACAAGTAGATTTAAATAGATGAGGTCATAGCTTTAATTCAATTGTCAGAACCCCAGTTCAGTAGCTCACCACCTGCACCTGAAAGTGGTTAAATAGTCTCTTTTCCTCCCCCAAGTCATTAGATGAACAATGGGACCTGGGTATTTTTTTTTTAAATAGCTGCAGATTGGAGGGCACCCAAAATGTGTCAGCCAGACTCCACTCTCTACTGCTGCCCCCCTGCTGAATTAGCAGGGCCAGACAGAGCGATTTGCACGGGTAATTAGGATATGCCTGGGCACACCCGGCGCACTCCGTGTACACGCCTATGCTTGCAATTTCTTAAGCCCTTTCACCTAGGGTGAATGCTAACACTTTCTGCTAGTTTCCACAAAGCAAATAGAAAAAGATGTCCCTTATACCCCTCTACCTAACACTAATTTGTTTTAACTAGAGATGTACTGTAGTTGAAATTGAAAAAACAAAATTATTTAAAGGTACTTTGGTTGTTTAACTAGGCATAGCTGTATTGTAGCAGCCTACCTACTTACTTTCTTGCTTGTGATGCAGGAATATTTACTTTTGTCTCCATGTTAACACTCAGATGCACACAACTACATTTAAAGTAGGGAATTCTCACAGGTACAAACAGTTTCAAACCTACATTGCATGTTTGAAAGTGGTGATTCAGGAAACAGACAAGAGAGGAAATTGTACAGCAGAGACTCAAGGAAGTACTCCCTTACTGAATGTGTAAGGAAATCTGGATGTAGGGGATTACAAAGAACTCAGGGCACAGTAAATTGAGTGAACTATCTGCTTTTAGCCAGCTGCTGTGTTTACTTGATAGCATTTTTAACCCACTGACTGCATTCACATGCTGCCAGATTGCTCTTTAATTTTGTTCCCACATTGAAGCCCTTTCTTATCTCAGTTTATAATAATCCTGATATCAGATGTTCATTAACCTAAACAAAGGATTGCAATATGCAGTATATTGATGATCTTTTCTTCTAGCATTCTTTACCCCAGATTAATAATGTTTTTAAAAATTGTTAAATTCATTATGAAATATTAAAAATCTGAAACCCTAACCATGACATTTCTATTAGACAGCAGGATAATTAAATAGATTATTGAAGCAATTGAACATTTACTCCTGCTAAACTACCTGTTTTAACCAGCTTTCTTCATATTAGCAGAAAAATACAATAATTTCAATTTCATATATTAGGTCATCTGCAGATTGTTGTTTACTAGACACAATTTCCATAGATTTGGTAAATATAGCAATTGTAACAGCAGATGATTGGATAATAAGATAAGTTCAGATAATAACATAAAAGAAATGGAAAAACGCGCTCATTATCTCCAGCTGCATTCAGTAAAATGTGGCTAAAATGAGTCAGATTCCAAACATCAGTTGATAATATTGTCTTAGAATACACATCTCCATTCTCCATAGTGCCTCTTGGTTCGTCTTTATTGTCCTTTTATTTTTCCCCTGGTGGATTTCAGATTTGATCATGAATCTTAGTGACAGGGCAAGCATCTTTGATGTTCCTTCCCCCCAACTCCTTTTTATGTTGTTTTTTTCACTGTTTAAGTACTTTCCATATATTTATCCAGTGATTTTTTTTTCTTGTGGTCTGTTTAATGGAGTGCAAATTTTTGCTGATATTTACTTTAGCTCTGCAAGACTTTTGCTTGTTAGATACTTCTGACCTTTTGACATTTTTAAAGTGGAATTGAAGCCCAACACCTAACCCTCCCCTCCTCCTACCTATGCTGCCTGCCCCGTTTAAAAAAAAATCTGTATACAGTATCTCACAAAAGTGAGAACAACCCTCACATTTTTGTAAATATTTTATTAAATCTTTTCATGTGACAACACTGAAGAAATGACACTTTGCTACAATATAAAGTAGTGAGTGTACATCTTGTATAACAGTGTAAATTTGCTGTCCCCTCAAAATAACTCTACACAAAGCCAATAATGGCTAAACTGCTGGCAACAAAATTGAGTTCACCTCTAAATGAAAATGTCCAAATTGTGCCCAAAGTGTCAATATTTTGTGTGGCCACCATTATTTCCAGCCTTGCCTTAACCCTCTTGGGCATGGAGTTCACCAGAGTTCACAGGTTGCCACTGGAGTCCTCTTCCACTCCTCCATGACGATATCATGGAGCTGGTGGATGTTAGAGACCTTGTGCTTCTCCACCTTCCATTTGAGGATGCCCCACAGATGCTCAATAGGGTTTCTTAGCAAGACAGTAGTCGTCTTGGAGGTGTGTTTGAGGTAGTCATAATGTTGAAATACTGCCCTGCTGCCCAGTCCCTGATGGGAGGGGATCATGCTTTGCTTCAGTATGTCACAATACATGTTGTCATTCATGGTTCCATCAATGAACTGTAGCTCCTAAGTGCTGGCAGCACTCATGCAGCCCCAGACCATGACACTCCCACCACCATGCTTTACTGTAGGCAAGACACACTTGTCTTTGTACTCCTCACCTTGTTGCTGCCACACACTCTTGACACCATCTGAATCAAATAAGTTTATCTTGGTCTCATCAGACCACAGGACATGGTTACAGTAATTCATGTCCTTAGTCTGCTTGTCCTCCGCAAACTGGCTGTGGGCTTTCTTGTGCATCATCTTTAGAAGAGGCTTCCTTCTGGGATGATAGCCTTGCAGACCAATTTGATGCAGTGTGCAGCATGGACAGAATGACCCCCCACCCCTCCAACCTCTGCAGCAATGCTGGCAGTACTCGTGCGTTTATTTCCCAAAGACAACCTCTGGATATGATGCTGAGCATGTGCACTCAACTTCTGTGATTAACCATGGCGAGGCCTGTTCTGAGTGGAACCTGTCCTGTTAAACCGCTATATGGTCTTGGCCACCGTGCTACAGCTCAGTTTCAGGGTCCTGGCAATCTTCTTATAGCCTAGGCCATCTTTTTGTAGAGCAACATTTCTTTTTTCAGATCCTCAGAGAGTTCTTTGCCATGAGGTGCTATGTTGATCTTCCAGTGACCAGTATGAGAGAATGAAAGCAATAACACCAAATTTAACACACCTGCTCCCCATTCACACCTGAGACCGTGTAACACCAACGAGTCACATGACACCAGGGAAGGAAAATGGCTAGTTGGGCCCAATTTGGACATTTCCACTTAGAGGTGTACTCACTTTTGTTTCCAGGAGTTTGGAGTTTAATAGCTGTGTGTTCAGTTATTTTGATAGGACAGCAAATTTACACTGTTATACAAGCTGTACACTCACTAATTTAAATTGTAGCAAAGTGTCATTTCTTCAGTGTTGTCACATGAAAAGATATAATAAAATATTTACAAAAATGTGAGGGGTGTACTCACTTTTGTGAGATACTGTACTTCCTTTTTTTTTGTCTGGTCCAGTCACGTGATCCCACAGCTCCGGCTAGCCTGTGTCATGGAGTGCTCGGCCATGGATGGGAGTTCCGTGAACCGTGATGTTATGCATAGGCTCCTTTTCCCAGCCATTGCTGGCACTCCCTCCTCTCCTCTTCAGTCGCCACTCACTGACAAAGGGGAGAGGAGGGGGGAGGGAACATTTTTAAGAACAGTTAGTGTTAGGCTTTAATTCCACTATAATTAATATATATGAAATGAATCAAAATTATGGCAGATCTTTCTACTTTCATAGTATTGTCAGTTGTGTCTATCATTTAGGAGGTTGATAACTACTGCTCTGTGGGACATGCAGTTATCTTAGGCTTAGTTGGGCATTTAGTGATTGGCTGTGGGTTGATGCTTTCTGGTGCTTTCTTCTGAGGGGTGTTCTATTTTTCTGTTCTGGCTTCCTCACCAAATGTTTTGCTGCTGAGTTCTCCCCGCATGTTCTAGTTCTTCTGGAACATTGAAGTTCCCTTCTGTTGCTAGTGGGGTACAACAACTTTATTATTCTCTCTGGCAAACTGTGGTCTAAGAGGGGTGTAGCCAAACAAACTCATTACTGGTTTTACTGTGCTTTTTGATTATCCTGCCATTTTTAAGGGTATTTTTCATCCCATCTTGGTTGTCTATTGTACATTTTTTTTTTAGCTTGTGGTTTGCTCATCTTGGATTGCCCTTGATGGTTGACCTAACTTTTCTGAATGTATTTTAACACTCTTTGTCCTGACCTTGCTTGCGTCTCTAAAGCAGCATTAAACCCAAAAGAAAACATTTATTATATTGCAGCTTATCATTTCTTAGATGTGTTGGCTTGACTGCATTACTTTTCTTTTGTAGGCTTTCTTTTCTATATTTTGTGGTGATCTGACCAGTAAGAACACAATATCCTGCATATGTATCAGTTACGGGTTGAGACAAGCCGTTTACCACTGACAGGGGTGCTTACAATGGTCAGCTTTTATTTATTTTTGTTAAACCTTTATCCCAAAAGGGAAAAAAACTGTTTGGACTAACTGCTATAAAGTGGCAGCTGTAGTTCAGCTTCAATTTGTCAGCGTATTTAAATCTACCTGTACATCTAAGACCCCGTTCACACTGGGGTGACCTGTCAGGCGACCTGGTCGCTCCGACTTAGAAAAAGGGTCCGGAGCTTCTTTGGGGCGACCTGGAGCGACCTGCATTGGCTCCAATGATATGAAGTCCGCGACTTCACAGGTCGCCCGGCAAAGTCGGGTCGCCCCAGTGTGAACGGGGTCTAACACTCCCCCCTAGATTAAAAATGCTGCTGTCCAAAGGTGCCCTTGTGCTCCTTCATTTAGAGTGGGGGCACTCTAATACTGGAGGTGTGTTACTGGCCAGATCACCAGGTCAAAACAGAAGTATAAAAGCCTAAAAAAAGAAATCAAATGAAGCCACCACATCTAATTATTGGTAAGCTCATTACATTTTTTGGTTTATTACCACTTTAAATTAATGTTTGTTATTTGAAAATAAGCTTGTAATTGATTGTTTTTATGCTCAGTTCCAATTATAGTTTTAACAGAATCTGACAATTCATTCGACTATGCATTTTTCTTATTTGCACTATCTACATCTTGCTGGTTTTTACTTAGTTAGTTTATTAATCATTGGGGCTAATTTACTAAAACTGGAGATTGCAAAATCTGGTGCAACTGTGCATGGTAGCCAATCAGCTTCTAACTTCAGCTTGTTCAATGAAGCTTTCACAAAAAAAAACATGGAAGCTGATTGGATTCTATGCAGAGCTGCACCAGATTTTGCGCTTTCCAATTTTAGTAAATCCACCCCAGTTTTTGTAAGCCCTAAGGCTCAGTATTGCTGCACTGTCAGTGGATTGAGATTTCATCTATATCTGTAGCCTGTCCCTGTAAAGCTATATCCACCATGGAAAGGGTTTACCTGGGTTACCTGTAATGTAAATTTCTGAGGGTGCCCAAGTACTAGTAAATGCATATTAAAGTAATAGTAAAGGTTACTTTTTTGTATATTTTAAAATAACAAACATGTCATGTGAAAGGAATCAATCCCAAATGGGATTGGCAATCGGGGAGAGGTACATTGCGATACCAGGGGGATGTATTGAAAAGAGTTGATGCAAAAAATATATAAAAATTATCTTTTATTGATTCCAAAAATAAAAAGACCTATATGCTACAATAACATCATAAGATCATCATAGTAGTACAAAAGTTAAGCAAATATTAAAAATACAAACAGTTACAGGCCGTTCAAAGAATCACTTAATATATAGCAAAACCTGTGGACTCCAAAACCCCTACGCTAAGTCTTCTTCTGGGGGTGTGTTTATCCAGAGTTTTAACCATATATCATAGTGAAGTACAAGAGAAGACAAACTCTTTAAAATCTGGCGTGGCTGTGAATCAATGATCTATAAGGGAGACACCCAGGCGCTGAGGCTTAGATTAGAGTACACAGGGGACTAATGGCATAGATGGACAGTGTGGTTCTTCATATTCATCCAGCAAAATGTATTTGGTGGATTAGTGCCCAATGTATTGAAAAAAGCTTCTAGCTTCAAGTCCCAGCTGAATATATAACAGGGGCAAGAACAAAGCTCTTCCTTTCTTGTCAAGGAAGGAACACACATGGCTCTGTGAAATACAGGGAGAGTTTTGTTCTTGCCCCCGTTATATATTCTGCTCTGTCTGTCGATCTGATCGCCACCATTACTAGTAAAAAAATAAATAAATAAAAATGACATAAATCTTTCCTCTAGTTTGTAGATGTGATAACTTTTGCGCAAACCAATCAAAATACGCTTATTGGGATATTTTTTACCAAAAATATGTAGCAGAATTTAAATTGGCCTAAAATGATGAAAAAATTATATTTTTTTATTTTTTTTTTATCAGGAATGTAATATTGCAGAACGTAAAAAGTATTGCGTTGTTTTTTTTTTTTTTTTTCAGAATTGTCGCTAATTTTTTGTTTATAGCGCAAAAAAAATAAAAATGATCAAATGCCACCAAAAGAAACCTCTATTTGTGGGGAAAAAAAATTACATCAATTTTATTGGGGCACAGCGTCTCATGACTGCGCAATTGTCTGTTAAAATAATGAAGTGCCAAATTGCAAAAAATGGCCTTTCAATTAACCTCCCTGGCGGTATGATTGTTTCAGATTTTAGGTGAAAGCGGTACCATTATTTTGCATGTAATTCTTAAGAAGGAGCAGCCCAAACCAACTATTTACATATGATTTTTTTTTTACTCTGCGTTCTTCTTTATAACATCTTGGGTATGATAAAGTTTGAAACACAAAATCATAAATTATAATATAATAAATAACTAGAAATAAGTTAAAGTATGTATGTATGTATGTATATATACTGTATATATACACACACACACATATATATATATATATACATATATTATATATATATATATATATATATATATATATATATATATATATATATATGTGTGTGTGTGAGTGTATGTGTACATATATATATAGATATACGTGTATATCTATATCTATATCTATATATATATATATATATATATATATATATACACATAAAAAGTACAGTAAAACTGCAGGAAAGGGCACTGGGGGGCAAACAAATAAGAATTTATTTTATTTTGTAATGTATCAGTGTGTTTGTGTGTTTTACTATTTGAATTTGCCACCGGTTCCACCCCCCCTGCGAGCGTCACGTCGCAGGAGACGGAAAATCCAGCCGCCGCACACTGCAGGGATACATCGCTGGATCCCGGGGACAAGGTGAGCACCCTCTCTTACAGGATCCAGAGATCTCCCTAGCGGTACCCCGAGTGTGGCTCAGGGTTACCGCTAATGGCTCTGAAATTTCACCCCGAGCCACACTCGGGAATACCGCTAAGGAGGTTAAGGGGGAAAAATCCATAACTGCTGAAGGTCATGGGTACTGTAGCACATGACATAATGCTTACACTTGGGCATAAATCCTACACTTTTATAATGGAATTAAAGTGATTGTAAATGATCACCTTGTAAAACAACCCATTTGATTTACTGTAAAATAAAAACATTTGAGTATAGATGTAAAAAAAAAAAAAAAAATTCCTTTTTTTCCTCCGTTCCATTTGTTCTCAGCTGCATAAAAGTCAGGGGGAGGAGAAGCAATAGCACACTGATCTTCCCAGTAAAAGGCTGTGCTGGGGGAGTGGGTCAAGACAAGTCTTAATCATTGGAGGAGAGTAGGCTTAATTCCCAGCACAACTAAAGAACTGACCATGGTGTGTTCTTCTGCTTAGTGTGGTCAGTTTTTAATAGGAGAGCAGAAGGACTGGCAGGAACACCAGGGATTTCACATAAAGGAAGCAATGCAAAGAGAACAGGATACTTTTTCATACAAGTACATGGTACAGCAAACGCATATCAGGATTATAAAAATGTTGGGGTAACAAACCCTTAAAGTCTATGTTTTAACCGACATACACAATAAAAAAAAATTGTATTTACTAGGAAGGGGGTAATTAGCTTTGGGGCATAAATCATTTATGCATCTGTGCCCTTTGCTGGCACTGGAGAGGAAAATAAGAGAAAACAGCTTCATTAATCATACAAAATCCCTCCTTTAAGACAGCTTACAGAATGATGTTCTTTGCTCAGCATGTCAATATTCCTGACATTCAACTGAAAACTCAGGTTATACATATCCATCTGCTATTAAAATGTGTCATCTTGTCAGTGGCCCTCTTCTATTTTTATACACATCAAAATGCTTGGCAGTTGGCTGTCTGTTTTGTATTAATGCAGCCTGTAGTGTGCTGTCACTTACTACCTCTCCTTTATTTTAATCACAATAGCAGCATCTTTTTTAGGAAGCTTGTACTAGAACTGCAAATAACTACCAACATTTTATACCTGCTGTTTGTTCTCTAATTTTAGCAATTTGCCTAGGAGCAACTCCTGAGTTTAAATATAGTGAAAGCCTCATATAGAAAAAAGAATAAACATTTGCTTTATGTCAACCACTACTCACTTCTATATATTCCCACTGCTCTCTGAATACTCCGTGGTGCCTTTGGTAAATTAATACCGAACAAAAATAGATTTCATGGTGCACTACATTCTTATTGAATGCAGTCTTACTGGTATGACACAGCAGGGCAATTTACTGGTTAGCAATACCCAGACAGTCCCCGCACACACATTTAAGTTAAAAAATTATTTTATGTGAAATCTCTATTAACAGATGGGAATATGTTTAAACTATTGCTTCCTCTGCATTGTTACTGTTTCTACTTAAAAGGCTTTGGCATTATTTTTCCTTATCACATTTCACATGGGTTGTAAACAGAAGTCTTCTTTAAATCCTCCAATCAGGCTGTGCCCAATATACATGGGCTAGGTACGCACAAAAGCTAGGGGCACAAAAGCAGTCAGTACGACCAGACCTGAAGCTAAGAGGTAACCAACTCCATACTTGTACTGTACATTGTATTGTAGGTATGTAGGTATTGTAGGTATGGTTTTGTGTGTAATTTGTAAATATCATGTAACCCAGTGTAATTATAATTTGCATTGTGTTGAAAATACTGTTTGGTGTGTATTTATATTATGTAACTATGACAGAACCATCCAGCACCCAGCTTGAGTGCTTCTGTCAGTTTACAGCTTCCTCCAGTCTGGACATGGGAACCAGATATTATAGCTAAGCATACAAGACTAACCAACAATAGCTTGTATGAAAACTGGAACTGTTTATTAAAAACTCACACAGAATTTATACAACACCAGATCAGGTAAGCCTGATCACATTATATTATGCAAAGGCAGGACTTTTTTTCTGCCGGAACGTGCCAGAACGGAGTTCTGCCACCTCTGACAGCCCTGTCCTCTCCCGCTTGTCACATAACACAGAAGCTGGTAGAGGACTCACTTCCTCTACCAGCTTCTGTTTGCTAGTGTGGGCAGGCACCCAGGGCACATGATGCTGCATGTTTACAGGTGGATGTCCGTGTCACGATGCTGCAATTGCCCACATTTTTTGTAAATATGGGGCTTGGGAAGGCAGCTTTTTTCTCCACCTGCCGCCTGTTACAACTGTGTGTAGCACGGAGCCGAGTGAAGGAACGTCACTGCATTGAAAATAAAAACTCGGCCACAGCTAACAGAGCTGTGATGGCTGCATTCTGCAAGAGGTGAAAGAGAGCTGTGGGGGAAGAGGACAATCTGTGAACAGGTGAGAGAGCTTTTTGTGTGGGGGGGGGGGGGGTTTGTATCAGAGCTGGAGAAGGGGGTCTGTGAAAATGTGAGAGAGCTGGGGGAAGGGGGAGGATTTTAGAAAAGATGAGAGAGCTGGGGGGAGGGGAGAATCTGTGAAAAGGTGAGAGAGCTAGGGGAAGGGGGCTCTATGAAAAGAGGAGAGAGCTAGGGGAAGGGGAATCTATGATAAGGTGAGAGAGCTGGATGGAGGGGGAGATCTGTGAAAAGGTGAGAGAGCTAGGGGAAGGGGGGATCTATGAAAAGAGGAGAGAGCTAGGGGAAGGGGGATCTATGATAAGGTGAGAGAGCTGGATGGAGGGGGAGATCTGTGAAAAGGTGAGAGAGGTGGGGGGATCTGTGAAAAGGTGAGAGAGCTAGGGGAAGGGGGGATCTATGAAAAGAGGAGAGAGCTAGGGGAAGGGGGATCTATGATAAGGTGAGAGAGCTGGATGGAGGGGGAGATCTGTGAAAAGGTGAGAGAGGTGGGGGGATCTGTGAAAAGGTGAGAGAGCTAGGGGAAGGGGGGATCTATGAAAAGATGAGAGAGCTAGGGGAAGGGGGATCTATGATAAGATGGGAGAGCTGGGGGGAGGGAGATCTGTGAAAAGGTGAGGGAGGTGTGGGGATCTGTGAAAAGGTGAGAGAGGTGGGGGAGGGGGAGGATCTGTGAAAAGGTGAGAGAGCTTGGGGAGGAGGTCTGTGAAAAGGTGAGAGAGCTATGATGCTGCATGTTTACAGGTGGATGTCCCGTGTCACGATGCTGCAATCGCCCACATTTTTTGTAAATATGGGGCTTGGGAAGGCAGCTTTTTTCTCCACCTGCCGCCTGTTACAACTGTGTGTAGCACGGAGCCGAGTGAAGGAACGTCACTGCATTGAAAATAAAAACTCGGCCACAGCTAACAGAGCTGTGATGGCTGCATTCTGCAAGAGGTGAAAGAGAGCTGTGGGGGAAGAGGGCAATCTGTGAACAGTTGAGAGAGCTTTTTGTGTGGGGGGGGGGGGGAGGGTTTGTATCAGAGCTGGAGAAGGGGGTCTGTGAAAATGTGAGAGAGCTGGGGGGAGGGGGAGGATTTTGAAAAGATGAGAGAGCTGGGGGAGGGGAGAATCTGTGAAAAGGTGAGAGAGCTAGGGGAAGGGGGCTCTATGAAAAGAGGAGAGAGCTAGGGGAAGGGGGATCTATGATAAGGTGAGAGAGCTGGATGGAGGGGGAGATCTGTGAAAAGGTGAGAGAGCTAGAGGAAGGGGGGATCTATGAAAAGAGGAGAGAGCTAGGGGAAGGGGGATCTATGATAAGGTGAGAGAGCTGGATGGAGGGGAAGATCTGTGAAAAGGTGAGAGAGGTGGGGGGATCTGTGAAAAGGTGAGAGAGCTAGGGGAAGGGGGGATCTATGAAAAGATGAGAGAGCTAGGGGAAGGGGGATCTATGATAAGATGGGAGAGCTGGGGGGGGGAGATCTGTGAAAAGGTGAGAGAGGTGTGGGGATCTGTGAAAAGGTGAGAGAGGTGGGGGAGGGGGAGGATCTGTGAAAAGGTGAGAGAGCTTGGGGAGGGGGTCTGTGAAAAGGTGAGAGAGCTAGGGGGAGGGGGAGGATCTGTGAAAAAGTAAATTAACATAAGCATATAACATTCCACAATGTTTCAATAACAAGGTACAGTAGTCACAATATATCACCTGTTCAAGGAATAAGCAGGCTGACAGAAACAATAGGTTACCTACTTAACACAATTAACAATGGGAGATAGACACTTAGGAGGCACACTATGGGAGAGACCTACTTACAATAAACATATTATAGCAGGAGATCCCAGAAAGGTTACTTTGAGCTGTCAATATTAACATCTGCTCTGAGTCTCATAGTCTGAAGCAGTCATTGTTGGTAATGGGGCATCTAGGTCCTAAACATAGATCCCGGCCTAGATTCCTAGAGTCAGTGTGTTTCGGGGAGACATGAACCTGAATCAGAAACGTGACCACTCCAAAGGTCCCCTCAGGCATACACCTCCCAAAAAGTATTGTTCCAGTAACCCTATCAATAAATGTATATTGCAGGTGGACCTACTCCTTTTATCCAAGAATCCACAGCTCTAGCTGTGTATATGTGAATACTCATAAAGATTAGAGTGTGTTCATATATACACTTAACCTAGTTAAAAGATGGTGACCACCCCTTAGACACAAATTGGGTAGTCTCTTTCAGCAGTATTTTAGGCAGTATTTTAAGTGGTTACAATATTTACAAAAGCACCCTAATTAGGGGTTTTCTAATGAATGCTAACAATGAACATTGGGTGTTCTGTATGCTTTATATGAAAAGGGGCTATAACAAATAACTTTGTTGTGAAGTTTTTATTCAAATGGTACCCTACTGGTAATATATTAGGGGATACATAACTTTAGTTGTACATTTTAAGGCTAATTATAATATAGTATTTGTACATGAGGAGCCCAGGTTCATTAGAATGAGATGAAAAGAACTGTTGCCAAATATTTCTTTGCATAAAGATACAGTCTTTTTTTTTTTTTATTTATGAGAGTAGCCCGGGGGGGGGGGGGTTTAAGCAGCCCACTCACTTGTGTTCCTTATCGGTTCCAGTGCATGATACTACACATCACTAGGCCGACTCTCCCCAGCTCACTTCGTGTTCGTGAGTCTGTGCGTTCCAATACAAGTGTATTGTGGCATCTCAGTTCGTGGTCTTCGTCGGCAGGTTCTCGCTTGCTGTTGCAGGTAGGATTCCTACCTTTATTGTTTCCTACACAATGTTACATAACATTAGTTATGTTTCCTATTCCGCATCCCTTTCGTACTTAGCTGCCTCCGAGTTGTTGTTGGTTGTGTCCCGACATCATTCGGCACAGGTGTAGTAGATTCGCAGGTTCCCTCTGACTTGCTTGTCATCCCATCCACAAACATATGATTTGTTTATAGATCCAAGCCTCCGAGCCGCTGTGAGTCATTGTCTGATATCACTCGACACAGGCTTCACTAGTTATAGGATTCACTGTCAATGGGGCTGCCACCTCATCCATTTGGAGATCAGCATATATTGTTTGCACAGATTCTGTGGCTGATTGAGGTGGTAATTAGACCCTCCTGGTGCCTTGTCTGCACTTTAATTAGCCTGGGGGCTGGTATGTATTCGGTTTTGGGGGTAGGGGTGGCACCCTAACACTTTATGATGACCTGATTCGAATCGGTAGGGTCGTCGACATAGTGTTTTGGTATCCTCTGCACGACACAAGTCGATTCCAGTTGTCACACACATCACAGCTTCCTGCAGCTTGGTCTCTCTTGTGAGGCTCCTGCCACAAGCAACCAGTCATTACGGAGACAGACCATTCATACGGTCGAACTTACTTAAACACACGATTCTCTAGCTTCATAACTCCGACTCCGACCCGACACGTAGGCACGATTTGTCCTTTTTTTCTGCCTCCCTGTTGAGGCTACTTTCTTTCAATCGTTGCAAGCACGTCTCCAGTGGCACACAATCCGACCACTCATTGTCTCCAGTGGCACACATTTCGGGCACTCACGTTTTCTTGTTTGTCATTTCTCCCTTGGGTCAGTTGTGTTCAGGTTGTTCCATCCAGCACTCGGTTGAACATGCTTTCTGCAAAAAAAGACAAAAAAAAAAGGATGAAAGAAATTATATATATATATATATATATATATATATATATATATATATATATATATATATATACAGTGCCTTGCGAAAGTATTCGGCCCCCTTGAACTTTGCGACCTTTTGCCACATTTCAGGCTTCAAACATAAAGATATAAAACTGTAATTTTTTGTGAAGAATCAACAACAAGTGGGACACAATCATGAAGTGGAACGAAATTTATTGGATATTTCAAACTTATTCAGCCCCTTTACTTTCAGTACAGCAAACTCTCTCCAGAAGTTCAGTGAGGATCTCTGAATGATCCAATGTTGACCTAAATGACTAATGATGATAAATAGAATCCACCTGTGTGTAATCAAGTCTCCGTATAAATGCACCTGCACTGTGATAGTCTCAGAGGTCCGTTTAAAGCGCAGAGAGCATCATGAAGAACAAGGATCACACCAGGCAGGTCTGAGATACTGTTGTGGAAAAGTTTAAAGCCGGATTTGGATACAAAAAGATTTCCCATATATACATTTCCCCAACAGGCACTGTGCTTCTGCAACGCGGCCTCCCCATGAGGTTCCTGTCACAAGCTCTCATTTACCACTCATATCACTCATTACCCGTTTACAGTCACCACGAGCCTCTTTCTCAGGGTTCTGTGCCACAAGTTCCCAGTTGCTACTCATACCACTCAATATCTGTTTACAGGCACTACAAGCTTCCCCAAAACGGCCTGCCCCATGAGGTCTCCGTCACAAGCTGTCAGTCGCCACTCTTACCACTCATTACTCATTCACAGGCACCGCGAGCTTCTGCTACCCAGCCTCTTTCTCTAGGTTTTTTGCCACAAGCTCTCAGTCGCCACTCATACCAATCATTACCCATTTTCAGGCACTACAAGCTTCTGCAGCACAGCCTCCCCCTTGAGGTTCCTGTCACAAGCTCTCAGTCACCACTCATACCACTGATTTGTCCGTTCACACTTACAACTCATGCCACTTCTTAGGTTGCCAATGCCAACATGCTTTAGCATGCCTCTTTTCAGTGTCAGCTCAGTCAGGATGAGTTGGGACGCTTGAGGGTGCAGCTGCTCTTAGGATGAGCTCTATGAGAGTTGACACAAATGTGGAGCAAAAAAGATATTAATAAATTGCTTTGTAAAAAGCAGCACCAATATCAGTAGCGCAAGGATAATGGTACCCTCTACCCGCAACCAATGAAACACATCTAGAGATAAACTGCATGTATATAAATACTTCAACTTCAGCTGATAATTACACACAACTCTGCAATCCCTTATTCTGTGCACATAACCAAACAAAATATATACATATAAATACAATGTAAAAATGAATATCCAGTTAAATGAACATCCAATATAGAATTCATAAAAGTTCATAAAAAGTCCATATGCTTGATATAAGACTTATCGTTTATCAGCAGGGTAATGTAAGCATTCCGTGAGATTTAAAGGGGGTCACCATTAAGTTCCACCACCACCATGTTATGACTGAGGGAATGGCCACTCACCAAATCACCATGCCTAACCATTCACATGGAATAGGCTCACCAAGCTCATACACAGAGGATCAGTGATAATCCTTTAAACATCAATCCTTCTTATAGACTCCAATCATGGTGTTCCCTAAGGTCTCTGCTTGGTACTGAGCCATTGGTCTCCATTCTCCTGCTGTGTGCTCAGATACATGTAGAGCTCCCAGTCACAGTGGTACAGTACAATCCTCTGAGTGCAGTGAGTCTCTGTCCTAGGCTGTATGTCAGTGCATTTGGTCCAGCAGCTTTTTCTGCTGAGTGATTTGAACCTTCAAATACCTTAAACTTCCTTAACAATGAGATTTGAACAACTGAAGTCTAATATTCATAATTGTGAAAATGTCAATAAAATGGTGGAGATATCACAACATGCACTCAAGGTAAAATATGATTCATGTCATACAAACATGGTACAAAGCAGGAAAGAACTGAATGACGTAAAATAATCAGTTGGTCAAATTGTTCCATTCAAACAGAAAATGCAGGAGAGAGACCTAACATATCATTGCTATCTGCTAGGACTTCAACTTACTGGGAGCCAAACATAAATGTAAGCGATGTAGAAACTGGATGAAATACCAGATATAATGTGTGAATAAGATGTCTATGCTCTAAGTATTATATTTTTACCAGATAAAAGTGTGATTATCAGTGATCATTTACCAATGGAAAATTTACAATGCTTTATTTTGCTTTCTTTGTATAATAATTAAGAAAATTAAAAGAGTAATAACTTTTGTCTACAATTTGTATTTTTCATGTTCAGTGAGCTCATGAAAGTGAATTTGAAGATAAAACAGGTGTATTTATATAGATTTGTATGTACAGTACATAAATACACACACAACAAAAGTATAAGGTAAAAGTATATTAGGCTAGTTGTGCAAACACAATGATTTATTTATCTTCCCCAAAGGATCTGCAAAGGGCCATAAATATTTGGACTTACAGCATATAGGGTGGAAGTATTGTTTAAGATAGAAGCTCATGTCTATTTTGATTGATTTTTTTTTCTTTCCTTAAAGTGAGATCTAGTAAAACAACAGACTGGCAGTGACTGCTTTGTTTTATACATAGTTACATATTTAGTGAGGTGGAAAAAACACACCAGTCCATCCAGTTCAACCTATGATGTGGGTGTGTGTGCGTTTACTGTTAACCATACATTGTATATCCCTGTATGTTGTGGTCTTAGGGGTGCACATCTAAAAGTTTTTTTAAACTGTTCATGCTCCCTGCTGATACCACTGCTTGTGGAAGAGAATTCCACATCCTTACCGCTCTGACAGTAAAGAACCCCTTATGTAGTTTAAGGTTAAACCGCTTTGCTTCTAGTTTTAGTGAGTGGCCCCGTGTCTTATTGTATTCCCTTTCTCTGAAAAGTTTGTTCCTTATGCTATGGTCACCAGTGCGGTATTTGTACATTGATATCATATCCCCTCTTAAGCATCTCTTCTCCAGAGAGAATAAGTTCAATGCTTCCAGTCCTTCCTCATAGCTGATGTCCTCCGTTCCCCTAATTATCTTTGTTGCCCTTCTCTGGACTCTCTCCAGTTCCAGCACATCCTTTCTGAGGACCGGTGCCCAGAACTGGATGGCATTTTCAAGATGTGGCTGGACCAGAGTCTTGTAGAGTGGGAAAATAATCGCTTTATCTCTAGAGTGAATCCCCTTTTTATGACGTATGATAGCTGCAACTATGTTCTCTATTCTTTTGTTCTTACTTCTGCTCCCTTTTGCAAGAAACACATAGTAATCAATTTGGAATTCTATAAACATTCCCTATCCATAACGTAATTGATTCAATGAATGATTTTAGAGAATGTGTGTATCTGTGTGATGTAATTGATGGGTATGAACTGATACTTTTTCCAGGGATGTTGACACTCCATTGTTTGATAGCCATCAGTAGAAAAAATGTGATCACTGTAGCGCACATGCATTTATTTATTTATTGTCCCCTTTCTAATGAGCTCAGTACTGGTACCAAAATAGTTTTACATTTTTTATCTGATAATGAATTTGTGCACAGATATGAGACTTCAATAACTATAACTCTCAGAAAATGTAGGAATTTTAATTATTTATGTGTTTATTTTTTTCATTGGCTCAAAGTTTTCATTTACTCTGACACTGGGAAAGTAAATGACAATTTGTTATTTGCGATACTTGTATTTTGTGGATTCAGTATGTTTTTTTTTTCCTTCTAAATTGACTCATGTCCTATTGATGTGTGTAAAAGCTATATTTTTAACATGTTGTTGTTCTGGACTTTGGGTACTTAGAGATCTATAAACATCAAAGAGTAACGTTAGGAAAAGACCAACGAGTCTGTTTCTTATTGATTTTTTTTCTAACCTTTTTGTCAGAGTATAGATACAGTATATCTGTGTCCCAAGCATTTTTTAATTTACTTATGGTTGACTAACTCATTACCTATGCTGGAGATCTGTTCCAAGCATCCACTACTATTTTAGTCCATTGGGAACCTCTCAGAGAGGTAGAGTGTGGCGGTATTAATGGTTTTTAGTTGTGAATTTTAGGAACAAATACAACATTGGTGGATATTTTAGATCTGAGCTGGTTTTGCCAAATTATTTGAAAATCAACCAAGGACCATAGTGTTATTTTGATTTGTGTTTTAAGGAGAAGCCTCTGAATTGGTGTAATTGATTGCAGTCAGAACTAACTAAATTCTAAAATACAATTTAATTTTCTCTCTTATTAACAGTAGTTTTTTTCCTCTCTCTACTTTTAATTTTTTTGTGTACCTAACTTGAAAAGTTATATTAAAGGGGTTCAAAGGATATGCTAGTCACTACTTTTTTTTTTCCAGTGCAGTTTTCACTCAAATTTCAAGCAAATACTGTACATATTGTAAATCAAATACAGATTAAATGCTCTTTAACAAATTTAGGAGTAAGGAGTAGAATATGTGACAGTGTTGAGATAGCAATAAATCTCAACATTTTTGTTTGATACTGCTTTATTTCCTCCTTTTTCTCTTTCCCTTTTTTTATCACCCTTATTCTTCCAGAGTACTCTCTAAGGTGTTTGATCATACGTTTGTCAATTAAAAAAAGGGGAGCTATGGAGAACATAATATAGAAATATTTTGAAATTTCATATTGAAATTTCATTCTGAATTTGTTATATATAAAATATTGAAGCTCTCCTATAGCATAATTGTTTTTGCAAGTTTCCCACATCAAATCTTTTTTTTTTTTTTTTTTTTTATTGCAACATACAGGACATAGCATACGTACCATCATGGCATATAAAGAAGGTCATAGGCTATATAGTCGGTGGGATAGATAGAACATCGATGGATCATTAGGTCAACAGCAGAGGTTTATTGTCAAAAATGAGAATATCCCACTTATCAGGGCTGCTGTTAGAAATCGCAGGGCCCCGTACAGACTACCTGGCAGCCCCCCCCCCCCCCCAAGAAAATATTAAAAATATATTTAGCTAAAATTACAACAAAATCACTATTATCAGACACAAATATAACAACTTGCATAATTCCTGCTAAATCTAAAAAAAAAAAAACTATGTTAAATAAAAAAGAAGATGAGATGAGAAAAATATACAGGCTGTGCAGTTGGAGCTCAGTGATCAGAGAGACAGAGAGAGAGAAACAAAGTTACAATTTACAAATAAACTCCTGAGCAGAGATAAGTGCCGGGAGAGGGAATAAGTGAGGAACGACTGTCTCTTTCTCAATAGATAAAAGCTGATAGCAGGGAGAGGGACAGATCAGATTCAGGTGCTGGAGGAAGATTTCTGTAATTGTTGTCCATCACTAATTCCCCTCTATGTGTGGGCCCCCCTGTTTGCTCGGGCCCCCTACAAGAGGGCTGGTGGTCCCCCCCTATCAGCGGCCCTGCCACTTATACTTCCACTAGTTTGGTGATGTACGTATAAGTTCCAGTGTTGTATCTAAAGGGAAAAGGGTGCATAAATAAGAATACTGATTCCCAGACCGAGCACATAGGTGCAGAGGAAGTTATAATAAAGTCCCCAAATAAAGAAGGGAGAATAGATATAAGAAAGGTATAAGCTTACCCAATATAGGGAATCAGCTTGTTATTTATACGGTTGAAACAAAGAAAAGAATGGAAGGAGAGAGGCAAGCCTCAAATGGAGTTTATAAAAAAAAATGCCAGACCTCATAAGCATGCTGTGAATAAACACTAAATTGGGCAGTAATTAAAAAGTTAGTGCACAGTTCAGGGAGTATGAGACAGAACCGTTGCAGAAAGTTAGTGTGCAGTTCAGGGAATGTAAAGCAGAGCCATTGCAGAGTAGATACCCGAGGGAGACAGAGCCATCTGCGTGCATCCACTGCCATGTGTCAAAGAAATTGCCGCCCAGTGAGCCCTTAAATGCTGCTTCAGCCCCACGGCGCTCAGCCGGTCCGGTTTCCGGCTGATGACGTCACAGGGCCAAATGGCTAATCACGCATGTGCCAATGTATCGCGCGCATGCGCATTGCTATTGTTGTGGTTGAGTGGGATCGGGTGGCCACCCAATGACTCGTCTAAACAGACTGGCCATAGACCAAATGCACACATATGTAAGGCGCATGCGCCAGACACAGAGTGCACGCCAGAGGTAAATCCCAATATCCAGTCGGCTCACAAGCAAGGGGGAGGACCTCCTTTGGGAAATACCCTTTCTATCCTCCCTCCACACACATCGCATCCTCGCCCAGGGACAGTCACCAAAGATGCCCTGTAGTGACCATCGTGGGTATCATTGAATGAGGCAAAAATCCCAATGGATTACAAAAAAATTATTCCACAAAGTTTTAATGATTATACAACATGAAAATCATTGATAATTCAAAGAAAACTTTAAACAATAGCATAGGAATCTTTACAGAGCATCAATGCAAATGTTATCAATAACATACAGTACATATATAGACTGTACTAGGGGGAAAGAAAAGGGAAGAAAAGAAAGAAAAGGATTTGCTCGGACATAGTTACCTGGATATAAAAACATGAAAGAAGGAAAAAGTAGAAAGAAAGAATGAATGGGAAAAAAGGGGAAAAAAGAAGAGAGAAAACCAAGGAAAAGGGGGAAAGAAGGGTGGGGGGAATTGGGAAGGGGGGAAATAAAAAAGGGGGTGGTTAGAGAAAGGGTGGAGGGGTAGGTAAATAAGGGATAAGAAAAAGAAAAAAGGGGGAACATAAAAAACAGACATATAAGAACACAGAGTTGTCACAAAAAGGATTTGAACGTGTGCATTTCATTTAGACTTGGGGGATAAAGTGCATTTAAATGCTCTATCCAAAGCATTTTACATTGAAGTATGCATCGATATCAGTCACCCCCCCATGGATCTGGGGGAATGGCTTCCAAGACACAGAAGGACACCACTGTATTGTCAAATCTATGGTGTAACCCTATGTGTCTTGTAACAGGGGTCCGTATTTTCCCATTACCAGAGTAATAGATGTGATCACCTATTCTTTGGCATCTCGCCTTGCCTATATAAATGGCTTTACAATGGCATTAGATACATAACCCCTTTAGTAGTGAAATCTGCATGAGGACATAATCTATAATCTTGAGCATTAGGAAGTAGAGACACAGGACCCACATCGATAAGTACGGTGGGGGAGTGGGGGTCCTATGTCATCAAGGCAATAATGGCGAGTTGTCAAGCGATCTTGTAGGGAAGTTGCCTGTTTAAATACTAATTCAGGGGTGGGTCTCACATATTTAAAAGAGTGTGTTCCTCCATGAGAAGGTGGCAATTTTTAGATACTATGGTTTGTAGTTGGGCTTCATTAGCTGAATCTAAATGTTCTAGATTGATTCTTAACCCTAATATAGGTTCTTTAAAGGAGTGACCGGGAATATCCTCGAGCGAATAGTTGTAATTTTTGGGCTTCATTTTGAAAGTCAACATCCCGTGTGCAATTTATGTGAAGCCACTGATATTGAGCATAGGGGATACTCCTAACTAAGTCCTACCTCCGTGTGCAATCCAAATAATGTTTTTAAACCAAAACCTCACTTTCAAACCACAAAACTGCTTTCATTATTCAGTGACAAACTTTCCTTTGTACAATAGAATAAAATAAAACAAATGTGACAGTCCCAGATGAATATAGTTCAATTAGTAGTGATTTTCTTTCTTTTTTTTCTTTAAAATATTTTCCCCCTTAAATGTGCTTCTCATATCCCGCAGTTTTTCCACCCTTGTGATTTATAGTTAGTACAATTGTGCAGTGACTCCCACCACCTTTCACCACTGCGCTCACCTCCAGTTTAGACCTGTTTCCAGGTCTAAAATCGCCTTCCCCTGCTGGGGTTAATTCCAGGCTCCTCAGCTGTTCAATCTCCTCCCACTATCCTCTCTCTTCAGTGAGCTGGCTTTGGCTGGACTTCCTTTCCTCCAAGTCCCCTCGGTGCATAATATCCACTTACATTAAAACTTGAGAGAATGCGCTTTAAAAGATCATCTGACGGGATGCACTTAAATGCACTAAAAGGCACTGAAACACAAATGTCCTTATTAAGGTGAAGAAAAAGACGTAGAAAAAATCCATCAAAATGTATAAAAAACAGGCCAAAAAGGCATCAAAAACGGGCATGCAGAAATGCGTCCGGTAAGCATCCAGGCTGCATTTCTATGGTGTGAACTGGCCCTTAAAGCAGAAGTAAACCCATTGATATAACAGTTTCAAAAAACAGGTACAAATTTTCGGCATGTAACTATCTCATTGGTTGTGCTCCCAACCAAACTGTCAGACCATCCAATGGCTGGTGTCATAACTGATCACATGTGCACATCATGGTAGTTGAAGATTACCAGAGGCCAAGATGGCAGATTCCTTAGCAATAAACAATAGGAGGGTTTACTTCCCCTTTAGGTTAGGGTGTATTTTATTAGCCACTGTACACAAATGAGATTGGGATACAGTGACTTTTTTACAAATCTGTGCCTCTTCTTTGTCCTCAGACACAAAAGCAATCAGTCCGGCCATAGACAGAGCGGTTTTCTTTCCTGAACCTGTTAAAAAATGCTCAGTTACCCCATCCAGCCGTCCCCGCTGGGAGAACACAGTGATTAGTGCTAGCAGCTATAACAGCGGCTAGCAATAATTGCATGTAAAATCCGACAGGCTGTTTTTACCCAAGTGGATCGATCAATCCCCTGAACTAGCGGTGCCCTGTGTCCCCTGTGAGGAGAGGATATCTTTGCTTGTTTTTCATATGTTTGAGGTGAGAGGCCAATTCTCATGGTGGTGGGCTATTGTACACTGAAGATCACCTGTGTCATCCATCAGGAGTTTAGACCACCTTTATTCCTCACCTGTGGGCTGCTGCATGGACTTTTATATTTATCTCTACAAGTTTTTTTATATTTATGTCTACAAGTTATTTTCATGTTTATCTCTACTAATTTCCTATGTTTAGGATTTAGAGTACTTTTTAAGTGCTGCACTATTTTACCATATGATTTTTCTGCTGGTTTTGTATTTTGAACCTGAATGTACAGCTGCCATTTATTTATAGGATTGGACTAAGTGCTGATATATTGTTTTTTCATAAGCAACCAAACAATAACTAGTGCAGCAATATTCACTCTAGAAAAAACATTTTGGAGTGCATTCATTCACATGATGTACACTGGACAGCACTGTCAGTAATGAAGCACCTAATAACTAACTAAGGCCCCTTTCACACTTATGCAACGAGATTTTACCGCGATTTTGCGACACGATTTTGACACGACTTTGCCGCGATTTTGGCGCGATTTTGAAAGCAATGGCTATGGCTATATACCTCAAAATGCATTAAAATTGTGCCAAAGTAGTGCAGGAACTACTTTGAAGTCGGTGCGACTTCAAAACACACAGATATGAATGGGGCTCATTGAAAATAATGGAAAACGACTTGTCATGCGATTTTGCAGTCCAAAATCACGGGACAAGTCGCACTAGTGTGAAAGGGGCCTAAAGGATTTAGCTAGGGAAAATAAAAAATAAAAAGCAACAAAGCAGGATTGTAAAGTGAAATCAATGTGCTCTTTTATTTATTTAACAGTAAAACTATAATTCAAAACATCTGTTAGACAAAAAGGCACAGATCATTTTGGATGACTCAAAATAAGAAATGATGTTGTTTTCCTACAACCTTTTGTGGTGTTATCCCCCTTTTGTTCTTTAAAAGTCAAAATAAAGTTTTACATATAAATTACGCACCTTTCTATCAGTTTAGTGACTTGCGCATAAGTGACCATGTTAATAAATAGTACAAAATAACATCCTATGTTACCATTGTGTATAAATATATTTTCATAATGAACTTAGTTAATTTGACAATAAGTGTATGATTAAAATGGCTATCAAAATTTTACATTTTAATTTATAAACAACATATAAAGATTATATTTAATACGCTGTTTTAATAAATGTCATACTCATGTTTTTATTTTAAATTGATGTATGGATGTTTTTGTTTATTTTACATATAAAGTTTTCAATCAAACATTTTTATTTATTGCTTTATACTTTTTACTCGCTGTAATCCTTTTAAAACCTGTTATTTTTTCTCTGTGCACAGCCAGAGTGGGAGACAGATTACCATCTACAGGTTGTAGAGGTTTGTTGTATCTACATGAATAGCTGTCATGGTCTTCACATGAGTGGGAACCCTGATGATTGATGTCTAAATTATAGTATGAGATTACCTGTAGCTAGAAAAAAAAAATACTGACAATTTTGAAAAAAAAAAAACAATATTTTTTTTCTTTCTGCTATAAAACATATCCAAAAAAAGTAAAAAATCAAATGTATTCATAAATGTGGGCCAATATGTATTCCTAGTTAAATCTCAAAGCACTGAGGGTATATATTGCCACCATCCCAGGAAATTGTACAAAGAATATAAAATAGCTTCTCCTCTAAGATTGGGATTTTAAGGGCAATTCGAGAAACACAATATATGAAAATATATAAAAACAATTCATGATTATTAGTTTGAAAAAAGTTTTTACAAATACAACTAGAACCTCCAAAGTGTCCTCATAACATATAAAAACAACAGAATCATACATATGATAATACATTCAATAAATCACCCATGGGAGCACTAGGCCCCCTTGGATAGTTACAAATTTTGTAGGACCAAAGCGATCCTCATAAAACGGGGGTGTCCAACGCGTTACAAACAATTAGGTGAACTTTCAGTTCTGTTTTTCCTCAGGGACGAGATCCCCACCTCTGTGAATATAATAGATGGTAGATAATACACAATATCACAAAGTAAACCAAACCTAACACATAATATGATGTTTCACTAACCATGAAAAGTGCGATTTTTCATATTTCCATTTAATCGCAAAAGGGTATCCCAATCCACTTCACCCCAGTGATAAAAGGAGACTAGTGTCAGAATCCCTGCTTCCCAAGGAGAATTCTTTGCCTTTGCAGGAACGCGGGGAAAATATAAACTGTTCCCACAGAAAGCTTAATCGGTGCCCTAATTAAGTAAAAATACAAAATACATCCTCATTTTTTGTATTTTTACTTAATTAGGGCACCGAATCCCAAAATTGCCCTTGAAATCCCAATCTTAGAGGAGAAGCTTTTTTATATTCTTTGGCCAATATGTATTCTGCTACATATTTTTGGTAAAAAAAAAAAAAAAAAAAAAAAATCTCAATAAGCATATATTGATTGGTTTGCACAAAAGTTATAGCATCTACAAACTATGGGATATATACTGGAATTTTTATTTATTTCTTTATATATTTTTTACTAGCAATTGCGGCGATCAATGACATAGAGCGGGACTGTGATATTGCGGCAGACATTCTGAAACTAACTAACACTTTTGACACTTTTTTGGAACCAGTGACACTAATACAGTGACACTGTATTAATGACACTGGCTGGAAAGGGGTTGAACATCTAGGGTGATCGAAGGGTTAAATGTGTGCCTAGCCAGTGCTTTGGTGCACTGTGTGTGGTGCTTTGGAAGTAATACATTTTATTCCCACAGTCTCTTCTTTCTAGGAACATGTGGGTACTCTCTTTTTGATTAATGGCTACAGTAGGGGATTGTGCCAATGTCTACAAGGTGACAAAACCTCCCATCTAATATTTTGTTTTGAAAAAAACATTTATTTCCACCTATTAAAAATGTTAGGTAATAAAATCTGTGTACTTGTGCTTTGCGGGGAAATAAAATTCAGTATTTTCCCACTGACAGGACAGGACCCTATTTTTATTTTCCATATTAAACATTAACTTGTCATCATATATATGTACATCACATTCAGCCAGACAGTGATAATTGACCGCAAAGTAGATAATACACAGCATAAACGAACAATGTGACAGTTAGTAAAGTTGTGCTAAGTGAGTCAATGCATAGATGTCCCGCAGAATCATAAACCAATCAGAATTACCCGAATGGAAGGACCAGCTTTATTTCAAAATCTTAGGGCGAGGATCAGGTTCGAGAGAATAGCCACCCTTCTTAAACATCAACGGAATTACACCAAATAGACAGGGATCCCTTATTCCAGACTAAGAAGAAAGAAAAAAATATCAGAAACTGTAGTCCCAGGGTCTCCGGTGTCTCCCCCTCAGTCAGCTCTCCTGGACCTCTGGGTTCAGCTCCTCTCATCCATTCCTCTGGCCCTCAGGACAATCTCCTGCAACCGCATTGCTACTGCTACAGAGGAGGAGGCAGCTGCCCCCTCCCTCCAGGACACTGCTCTCCAACCAAAGACCTCGCAGCACATGTGCTCCTGGCTTTTATACAGTATCCCAGAATGCACCAAGGCAACCTGCCCCCTGACAATCTCCAGGACAGTATCAAAGCCTATGCATCCATTCATCAGGTTTCCTCCCACTGTCCAACATGCCTCCCTATTGGATCAGTGTGAAACACTCCTCTAGACATAATGAACTGAACTGAGCACAATAAGCAGACCTCACTAACAGATCCTGCTCTCTGGTAGGCAGAGAACAATATAGATTTACCTGCAGCCCCTCTGGTAAGCAGATACGGCTCAAAACTATACTTTCTCACTAGCACCTACCTAGGAAGGTGCTACAGTTGTAAATACACTTCTTCTTCAAGTGTTGGGATTAGGTAAGTATTAGAGCCAAAGCGTCATTAGTACAGCCAGACAGTCATTTATTTTTAAATTAGGAGGTCCTAAGGTGTTTACACAACACATTTTCCTACACATGGGCACACATTTAGTAACATTTGCTAGCTATGCTTTGCAGAACCTCAAAGGTGGCACATATGGAAATGTAAAAGTTCCTGGCATACAGTGAAACAATTAATGAAGGTCAATATATCTAGTTTCCAAGAAATCTAATTTTACAAATTTGAATCTGTTTACAATAAGCACTTTGCCTTTCTTCTCTGCTTGTTTCACTGAATTCTTGGATGTCAAAGTGTGGAGTTTACAAGAAATGACTGTGTATTTAGATAAATGAGTGCCTTGTTTGGTTAAACATCTCTTAAATGATACTGCAATAGAATCCTTCAATGATCCACAATATTCAGATCCACTATGGCAGCAAATATGCTTTCTAAGATTACCTTTGCTGAAACAAAACAAATTGACCGTCGTTGCTGACCTCTTTCTGACAGATCATGCAGATCCACTCACATCAGTACTTTATACAGTCATTGACCCTAATAGTATGTAGTAAGCGCAATGTCAAAACTACTTATCTGTATACATGTTAAATTTCCATCCCTTTAGAAAGTTTTGGAAGCAAATGATCTTCATTGAAACCATAAAAGAATACATTTTAGAAGACAAGGACTCTTTCTCTTGACACATACTTTGCTTTAGAGAAAAGACTGTATCTGTAACAATAGACAGACTGCATCTTTTTGCAATACCAGATAATACCTATGCTGATAATACCCTGCCCCCCCCCCCCCCCACCCGTCCCATCTGTGACCCCCTCCATGACTTTTCCATCAAAATCACTAATGCAACCATCAATTCCTCCCCTTACGCCAGGGTACTAGGTGTAATCCTAAATTCTGACCTGTCCTTTCAGCCCCAAATCCAGTCTTTATCAAAAGCTTGTAGACTTCACCTCAGTAACATCTTTAAAATATGCCCCTTTTTCACTATTGAAACCACTACAGTATGATACTCGTTCACTCCCTTGTTATCTCTCCCCTTGACAATTGCAACTCTCTCCTCATAGGCCTACCTTTCCATAGGCTATCCTATCTTCAGTCTATCATTAATGCTGTTTCCAGATTAATCTACCTTACCAACCGCTCAATGTCTGCCACCCCATTCTGCCAATCTCTACACTGGCTTCTGATTGCCCAGCGAATTAAATTCAAAGTACTAACCACAACATACAAAGCCATTCACAACTCTGCCCCCAGCTACATCACCATCTTCTCTCCAAATATCACCCAAACCATCCTCTCGGCTCCTCTCAAGACCTCCTGCTTTCATGCCCCCTTGTCTACTCCTCCCATGCTCATCTCCAGGACTTGTCCAGAGCTTCTCCCATCCTCTGGAACTCTCTGCCTCCTTCTGGACAGCTATCTCCTACTCTGGCTGCTTTCAAGCAATCCCTGAAAACACATCTCTTCAGGGAAGCCTATCATACCTCCAACTAAACTTTTACTACTTCCATCAGCTCATTCCGCACAGTTACGACCATTTGTACCACCTGTCCCACCCTATTAGATGCACTGTTACTATAATAATGCCATTGGCAGGGAAGGGGTTAACCCTGTGGGTGATCAAGGGGTTAAATGTGAGCCTAGGGGAGTGATTCTAACTGTGGGGTGGGCGTGGCTTCTGAGATGACCATAGAGACATGTGATCCTATATAGCAGTATCACATGGGCTCTGTGATCATCCCAGGGAGAAGGACGGTCGGCTGTGTTTACAACAGCCGACCGTCTTTCTCTCTCAGCGGGGAACAATCGCGGGTGTCAGGCATCAATTTGAGCCGCCTGACACACGCATCGGCTTCCCCGCTGACGAACGGGGGCGGGAGCGCACTGGCGGCGGCGCACGCTCACCCCCTAGACTCCTGAGAGTGAGCGCCGTACATGTACGGCGATTCGCGCAGGAGCAGCTGCCTACCGCAGTACATCTGGGGCGGGCGGGCGTAAAGGAGTTAAATTGTAAAGTGCTGTGTAAACTGTTGGATTCCATATAAATGGTCTATAAAAAAATCTTGCATAATAATAATTACCATTTCTATAACTGGATAAGTGTTCAGTTCTAGCATTTACAATTCCTGTACACTCCTTTATTTGCACCCTAGAGAATGTACTGTCCGTTAACAATATTTTGATTTGGGCTATGCAAACAGCAGTGTATTGGGAGCAGTTAAAGTGTGTCTATAGCCCCAACTTTGATGTTTAGAGTTGGGGAGGGTTAGAACTTGTTCCCACTTTCTGTTCTGGGAACATTTTACTAAAGAGCAATTTGGAGAAATTTGCAACAGGAAAACAGACAGCAAAAAATACTGAAAAGGGGGTTTAGCCTTCCCCTGCTTAATGTAAAACATCATTTTTACTTGTCTGTGTTGTTTTTGGAGAGCTTCCTTCACTTCTTTTCTAGTGAAAAAGTTGTGCCCGGGACAGGGAAATCCCACTAACGAAACTCCAGACTGCAGTATTAAATCAAATCCTTCCCAATTGTATATAAATCTAATAAAGTGCTGAAAGTGATAGGTAGATGCATCTGTCTGTGTATGAGAATCATTTTACTTACCTTGTCACACAGTTTCTTCTCTATAGATCAACAAAAATACATTCTCAAATTTCAGATGGGCGAACAACCATCCCCATAAATCTAAGAATGTCAGCTTCCTCAACCTGCTCTTATACCAATATCGAATCTGTCCAGCAGTACTTCTTAAACTGTTCAAACTCTTCTATCAGAAATGTACATATGGGGAAAGTGAAAGAAAGAAACAGGTAATCCAATGTATTACTTTATAGAGTCCATGAGAACCTTCTGTCCATGGGATGGCCTCTAAGGAGGAAGAGGCAGAGTCCAGATTGACCCAGGAGGAGCTGCATCTTTGGAAAAAAGACAAAAACATATAGCATAATACAGTATAAAAAAACAAAGATATTTGAAAAGGCAAAACATTGACTGAAGTTCACATCTTTCTCTACTTGGCGTTTGAGGAAGAATTTTTGAAGCAGTTGAGCCCAAGGTTGTGGCCCAAGGCTGAGATCGGAGATTCCAAACAAATATTAAAATCAGGTGCACATGAAAATGGCAGTTCTCATAAAAATGCATATTCTGTTATGTTAATTTTAGGGTATTGAAGAGTCTAGTTTTTTTTCCTATAAAAATAACAAATATGTCATATTTACCTACTCTGTTGCAGTGGATTTGCAACAGGCCCCTATTCTATGATCCTGGCCTCTCCCTCCTTTTCAGTGCCCCCACAGCAAGCAACTTGAAATGGGGGCACCGAGCTGAGTCATGGCTCCCTGTGTCCATTCAGACATGGAGCCCTACCCCTGGCCCTGTTCCCTCTTTCTCCTGATTGTCTAGCTGATTTTGATTGACAGTCAATGACGCCGCTGCTGTGTCTCAGCCAATCAGGAGGGAGAATCTCAGCTGGCTGAGACACTTGTGGACATCACTGGATAGAGAGGGGGCTCAGGTAAGTTTTAGGGGGGCCAAGGGGGGCTGCTGCACACAGAAGGTTTTTTGTCTTAATGCATAGAATGCATGAAAATAAAAAAAACATTCTAACTTTACAACTCCTTTAGAATGCATAGCATGTCTACCTTATTCTGTTGCTCAAATATAGAATATGTTACATTTCTTTCAATCCTTGAATTTGCTGTTTAAAGGAAACTCTTGTTTTATGCATACATATATCTGTATACCATCTATATGTATGAAAGTAGGCACACAGAGGTCTTCTCAAAAGAGTATACGGCAAAACCTTGGTTTAAGAGTAACTTGGTTTGAGAGCGCTTTGCAAGACAAGCAAATTTTTTAAATAAATTGTGACTTGATATACAAGTAGCGTCATGTATAAAAAAGAAGAGAGGAGCCTCTAAAGTGTAGCAATATGGTTAAATTTAATGAAGGTTCAATATTTAGCAACTCACATGGTTGATGATTAAAACAGGCACATCTAAGTATGCAGGCATCTGGGGTAAAGCTGTCCTCATAGACCATCCTCTGCACAGCCATCTTCATCATCCCTTCCCTGCTGCACGAGTCATTCAAAGCCTCACTTTCAGATCACTCTACTGCAGGCTATTCTTCCCGGTCACGATTGCAGACTGACAGTGGTGAGAGTCGGTGGTTCAGAAGACGGTCTATGTGGACAGCTTTACCCCGGATGCCTCCATGCTTATATGTGCCTATTTTAATCATCAACCATGTGAGTTGCTAAATGTTGAACCTTCATTAAATGTAACCATATTGCTACACTTAGAGGCTCCTCTCATCTCTCTTATATTCTGTAGCTCTGCTAGATTTTGCTTCTAATCCCCTTGGGAAGGCTGCATATTGCGGATGGACATTGTATGGGTACACATTGCTATAATCTTTGTATATAGACTATAAACTGGATAAAAAGGACTTGTGGAACTAATCATCTGAGTTTCCATTATTTCTTATGGGGAAATTTGCTTTGATATAAGAGTGCTTTGGATTACAAGCATGTCTCCAGAACTAATTATGCTCGCAATCCAAGGTTTTACTGTACTTTTAAAATGGTTGGTTTATTATACAAACGTTTAGTTGTGTTACAGCATGCCCTTCTCAAGGCTGTAACCTGATAAAACATCAGTGTGTAATAAACCAGCCATTGACTATTATGTTCTTGTGAAAGACCTCCGAGTGCCTACTATACCTTGCTATAGTCATGTGGAGCTCCATGCTTTTCTATTTAGATTGAGTATTGTGTCGCCATTCTCTCTCTCTCGATATATATATTGATATATATGTATATATATATATATATATATATATATATATATGCATATATCTATCTATCTATCTATCTATCTATCTATCTATCTATATATATATATATATATATATATATATATATATATACTCAGTTTTAGAAGTCAGGCGAAAGTGATCCACAGAGGATTACTAGTAGTTATTTTCTACCTTAAGGGTTTTGGTGTTAGACAGGCTGACATCAGAGCAGGTACACTACTGTTGTCATTTGGTAATACAATAGAACGTTGTACCAATGCTGGTCTAGCTATAGACATAAAGAGGCATTTCTCTGGTGAAAAAAAGTCTAACAATAATGTTCCTATAAAATATCATTAGTACTTGATCATTATTACTGATCGGCAGTGATTAAATTTTTTGTGCACTTTCAGCCTGACACACAATGTCTCTGTTTTTCTGTTTTCCATTTTAAGACAAAGAATTGTACAAAATATACATGTGCTATTATTGTACTCAGAAGCATCATTCTGATAATATCTGGTACTGGATGATCTTTTCAGTAGAATAAGAAGTCTGGCAAGTATTTTTTATGTGTTTTGTCTTTGTGTAGCCTTAGGCTATGCTTTGAGCAGATTAGGGAAATATTTAATCTGTCACTTTAATAGCCAGCCTTGTCACAAGTGAGATTTCTTAATTGCGTAGTTATATACTATAGTTTAAAAAAAATAGTGTTTTCGCAAACTTTCAGTCTTCCTGTTATATCTTGGACTAACAACGTCTCCTTTAACATATTTCATGACACCATGATTAGATATATTGATTAATATTTTAGTGTCATCATTTTAGTATACTATTTACTACTTCCCGTAAATCGACGTATCTGTACATTGGCTTGGAGAAGTGGTTGTACAGGGATGATGCCCCCACTCGGCAGTGGGCACTGCGATGCACGGGTCGGCAGCTCCGATTGCCGCCGGGCACCCGCGATTGTTCCCCGCTGAGAGGGAAGAATTGGTCAGCTGTTGTAAACACAGCTGACCGTTCTTCTCTCTGGACTGATCACAGAGCGCCTGTGATCCTTCTATGTAGGATCACAGGTCTTTGTGATCATTTCAAAAGCCCAACCCCCATACAGTTAGAAACACACCCCTAGGCTTAGATTTAACCCCTTGATCACTCACTGTGTTAACCCCCTTCTCTGCCAGTGTCATTATTACAGTAACAATGCATATTTTTAGCACTGATTACTGTAATAATGTCAGTGGTCCCCCCAAAAGTGTCAAAAATGTCAGTTAGGGGTCCAATCTGTCCGCCACAATGTTGCAGTCCTGCTAGAAAATTGCAGATCGCCACCATTACTAGTAAAAAAAATGTAAAAAACTATAAAAATTACATAAATCTTTCCTGTAGTTAGTAGACGCAATAACTTTTGCGCAAACCAATCAAAATACGCTTATTGCAGGTTTTTTTTTTACCAAAAATATGTAGCAGAAAATAAATTGGCCTAAAATGGTAAAAAAAATTAGATTTTTAAATCTTTTACTTTGGGAATGTTATATAGCAGAATGTGAAAAAAACATTGTTTTTAGCTCTTTTTTTGTTTATAGTGCAAAAAGTAAAAATCGTAGAGGTGATCAAATATCACCAAAAGAAAGCTCTATTTGTGGGGAAAAAAGGACATCAATTTTATTTAGGTACAGCTTTGCACGACGGCGCAATTGTCCGTTAAAGTAATGCAGTGCCGAATCACAAAATTCGGTCATTAAGGGGGTAAATCCTTTAGGTCCAAAAGTGGTTAAGTGGTTAAATAAATAGATAAAGTAGAAAGGTTTTTTAGGGTAGGTTTTTGGCTTGTTTACAAAAAATATTTCCTGCAAAGATCAACTCCTGCCTGCACCACTAATTTCTGCTGTAAGGAAGATAAAACTGGATGGGGGGGGGGGGGCAGGGTGAGGAAGGCTGGGGAAACTTGCAAACTTAAAAAAAAAAAAAGATGCTTCATCCAAAATGTTAGACAGAAGCTGAAAGTGAAAGGGTAATTCTTATCTATAAATGTACAAACACATATGAAGCCACACTGCCCCATCAAGGCACCTTTGCAATCATGGCACCTTACTTACAGAGGTGCCTTAAGAACACTTATCTTTTTAATTGATGAAAAATTCTTTAAAGTTTGTTGTGTGTACTTGGCCCACATGTGTGCGCCTTTCATTTTTTGAAGTTTTAAATATATATATATATATATATATATATATATATATATATATATAATTTACAAAGTAAACTACATAGTACTTAGGTGCAATGTAGTAGTTCTTTTTGCTTAACAAAAAAGGAAGAAAGGCAGATTTTTAACCACAAGGGGTGATTTGCTAAAACTGAATAATGCTAAATCTGGTGCAGCCGTGCGTTGTAGTCAATCAGCTTCTAATTTCAGCTCATTCAATTAGGCTTTGACCAAAATAACTGCAAGTTGATTGGTTTCAATGCAGAGCTGCACCAGATTTTGCACTCTCCAGTTTTAGTAAATAACCTCAAAGTGTTTAGTTTAGACAACTCTGCTTTGTAATGTGAATACTGTCAAAGGACAGTAAGGACCAGATGTGAATATGACATAAAACGGTTTGTCATTGAGGTTAGACAGTCATAATACACAGCATATAATGTATGAAGTTATGACTTATGTTACTCAGAGTTGATAAGATTCCAGTAGCACAATCAGATATGACTTTTCCTGATTGGTTACAGTGTATAAATATGCCTAGCATTTCTGTTTTTCTGTTTTATATTCATGTGCCTTGGAGCAAAGTACTAGTGCTATCAAGAGGAAGATATCATCTGGCAGTTTCCATTAGCATGTTTTTCTACCTTGCCAGGCAAAGAATTTGAGGTCACTGAGGAATATTTCTGACAGGTTATGAAGTTATGTAGGACATGACACCACTTGTGCTAAAAGACAGACAATATACCATGTGCCCTATAAATAAATATTCCATAATATTCTTAATAATTAATCTGCAAGGTGTATGTAATATTAATGAAGAGAATAGCAACAAAGATAAAACTAGAAAAAGTTTATAGCAGTACAAATTGTAATCCTATCAGTTCCTTAAGCATTAAAAAAAGTATATGGAATAAGAAGCTACTTATTTTTTTTTTTTTTAAACTGCAACTTTATTAACACATCAGTTATACAAGAAGAGAACACAACACCCTCTGCAAAGGGGATACAAATGCGATCACTGCACCCAATGTGGGCACAAAACAAGCAAGACATGTGAGGTGCGTGTCACAAAAATCTCATAAAACATTTTAACAGGGAATACAAAAAGGGGAAGGGGGGGGGGAAGGGGTAGAGAGAAAAAATCAACGGGAATCAAGTAAGCAAGACAAATATATAAGGATATCCTCAACATGCAATAGCACTGATACAAGGGTCCAAGCAGTAAGGGAAAAATAGGTACCATACCTCACAGGTCAGAAGCTACTTATTTAGTTTTAATGTACATAAAAAGCACTTCATTATCAGGATAAGGTGATTTGTAGTAAAGGGGAACTTTAACTTAAAGAACAAACCAAAGAACAAAAATGTAATATAGTGTGGATTACTGCTCCCTAGATGTGCTGGCTGCATTTCTTTTCTTTTTTCAGGCTTTTTCCTCCTTTTTTTACCAGGTGATCCTCCCAGTAACAAACTTCCAGCCTTAGGGTGACCAGACTCACTCGCAGTAATGCATCTATAGAGAGGTTCAGCATTATCACAATGGGACAGGAAACATTTTAGGACTGGAGAACCACCCCCCCCCCCCACCCTCTCCTAATCTGTAAAACATAGTTGAAAGGTTTTCTGTAGTATACAGAACTGGGAACAATGTAAATAATAATAGTGGAGCACGGTCAGAGGGCACAGGAAGTTATCAACAGTGTTATTTTTTGTACTTACTGAACAGATAAAGCAAAAAAAAATTTCAAGGGTGTATTTAACCACTTTAAGACCGGAAGGATTTGACCCCTTAATGACCAGGACCTATTTGGTGATTCAGCACTGCGTTACTTTAGCGGACAATTGCGCGGTCATGCGACGGTGTACCCAAATAAAATTGATGTTCTTTTTTTCCCACAAATATAGCTTTCTATTGGTGGTATTTGATCACGTGTGTGATTCTTATTTTTTGCGCTATAAACAATTTTGAAAAAAAAAAAACAATATTTTTCACATTCTGCTATATGACATTCTCAAAAAAAAAAAAAAATCTAAATCTAAATTTTTTAATATTGTAGGCCAATTTGTTTTCGGCTACATATTTATGGTAAAAAAAATCGAAATAAGCGTATTTTGATTGGTTTGCGCAAAAGTTATCGCGTCCACTAACTACGGGAAAGATTTATGTCCTTTTTATTGTTTTTTTTTACTAGTAATGGCGGCAATCTGCGATTTTTTGCGGGACTGCGACATTGTGGTGGACGTATCGGACCCCTAACTGACATTTTTGACACTTTTGGGGGTAACAGTGACATTACTACAGTAATCAGTGCTAAAAATATGCACTGTTACTGTAATAATGACACTGGCAGGGAAGGGGTTAACCCTATGGGTGATCAATGGGTTAAATGTGAGCCTAGGGGAGTGATTCTAACTGTGGGGGGGGGGATGTGACTTGTGAAATTACCATAGAGACATCTGATCCTATATAGAAGGATCACATGAGCTCTGTGATTATTTTAGGGAGAAGAACGGTCAGCTGTGTTTACAACAGCCGACCATCCTTCTCTCTCAGCAGGTGTCAGGCAGCAATCTGAGCCGCCTGACCCATGCATCGGCTTCCCTGCTGCCGAATGGAGGCGGGAGCGTGCCGGGGGCAGCGCGCGCTCTCCCCCTAGCTTCTCGTTGGTTTGCGCAGGAGAGCCACCCTGCCGCAGTAAATAGGCAGGGGGTAGTCGGGAAGTGGTTTACAGACTAAAGGGGTTTAACTAAGTTAACATAAATAGTTTTAGAAGTATATATAAATTATGTAGGAGTAATCTATTGAACAAATATCTACTAAGTTGCTTTCAGTGTAAAATAAAGTCCTAAAGATATACTGATTTCCTGAAGGCTCCAGACCAGTTGCTTTGTGATCAATTTAGGAATTTTCATTATTTGGATGTTTTTTGTTTCCCTTTAAACTGACTAACATGAGCATAGCCAGACATTTAGTAAATTATATTACTATGTTCGATCACTGTTTTACTAGAACATAGCATTCACTGGGTCTCTATGGATACAAGGATCCCTTGCTTCCATACAAAATTGGAACAAGTGAAACACAATAAGCTGTTATGAATGCATGATCTCTATTAAGCCTTTTTTTCTTATTACTGTCTGCTTTCAGAGAACGCAAACAAATTAGAAGAAACTGCAAGAGGAGTGCATATTTCCTGTTCTGATGCTTATGATGGCTACTGTAAACACGGCAAATGTGAACATTCTACTAACATGTTGGAACCTTATTGCAGGTATGACTTTCTAAGCAGTGATTTCCTAATAAATTAATCTACTTGACAATACAATTAAAACTCTAGTGAAAAATACATTGCTAAAAGTTATCCCCACAATGTAATTAAAAGAAAACAATAAAAAAATGGGTACCTTTTTCTTTATATAGATTCTAATAATGAATGATGATATTATGGACAGGAATCTCTGACTTGTGTTTTGTATTAAACAAGGTATAGTCTATAACAGGCTACTTTAACTCTGCAGCAATCTTTATCATTCTTCTGTGTGAATGTATGAAACAACATTTAAAGTGTTTGAAACCCTAAAAAAAAAAAAAAAGATATCATGTTCCCTTATAGCAGGTAAACAGCACAGTGCTTGTGCTGTCTAACCTGCCCCTCTGGAAGGTGTAAAAAAAACCTGGCTGATCCTGTCAGATTCTGCCCTCCCCCTTGTAAACTGACCACAGTATATCATGGCTGCTGGTCAGTTTACTTGCCTCCATCATCTGCAGCTCTCCTCTGTGCTCCTTTGTTCTCTCCCCTCTGCCCTCCATGCCTGTCAGCTCGGGAGTGTCTCTGTAAACTACTAAAATTTAAAAAAAATTCCTGCCAGCCCCTCTCTTTCAAGCTTCTATCCTGCACTATGTAATTGTTAGTTAGAAACAAAGCATCTAAATACCTTGTAGTGATGTATCTTCAGGCTGTTCACATCTCTCCAGACCCCTCTGATACTCCAAGGCTACAGCAGAAGGAGCCGAGCAGCCAGCTCAGCAGTCATGTGACTCCAGGCTGACATCAAAGGGAGAGCTCGGCTCCTCCTGCTGTAGCCCTGGATAGGAGTATTGGAGCGGTCAGGTGACTGGCCTGAAGATACATCACAAAAAGGTATTTAGAGGCTTCCATTTTAACAAACAATTACACAGTGCAGGATGACAGCTAAAAATAGGGGGGCTTCATTTTCCAAAAAATTGTGACAAAAAAAATTATAACATCAAAAAACTTGCCATGCCTCGTACTAAATACTTTGGACTGTCTACTTTCCAAAAAGGAGTAATTTTGGAGATACTTGCACTGTTCTGGCATTTTCATGACTCCAGAAATGAGATAGGTCATCAATATATCAGGATTGATAAATTTTCAGATATAGATGTAGCCAAGCTGGAATTAATGTATATATATATATATATTTGGATTGATGTCCGGACAATGTCATGGTGCTTCTTTAAGAGTTATAAGTAGGATTGGCTTCTCCTTAGGAGTGGTCAAACTGGATTATGGGGATGTAGTTCGGAGGAGGGTGTAAACTATGAGATGGACGACTAGCCGAACTACACTCCCAGGGAGCTTTGTGGACCTGCAGAGGATCATGGGAGAGGGTATATACTTGGGGCGTGGCCGAGTGTGCGCTCTCTTGCTTCTGGGACTCGTAGAGTGGAGACCTGAGAGGAAGAGCTGCGGAAGGACTGACCGAGATGGAGGCCCGAGATAGCGGCCTAGAGCGAGCAGAGTCCGTCCTCATCAGTGCAGATGTCGGTAGTCACTGGGAAGTGACTGATCCAAAGAGAGCTGGGAGGACAGCGGGTGGCGCTGAACAAGCGGTCTGAGACAGTGAACGCTGAGAGTCTCCCTGTGACGCAGCATCTGGAGGAGAGACCCTGTCGGTGGATAAGAGGGTCACACGTGGACACTGACATTACACAAGAGTGCCTGGTGACCTTTGTAACAGCAAGTATACCTTTGCACACAGAATACACTGACAGCAGTTAGGATCTTATCAACATCACTATCCTTGGATTACAAAAATCATGTGAAGAGTGATAAAGAGCTCCAACTGCCGGTGAAGAAGTGCAAGGCCTTGCTAGAGTAGAGACTACACTTTCCTTATTTCTTAAAGGGGGCTCCCTGCTATAGGATACAATCCTGCCAGTTAATTTAGACTGATTATTGATCTGAGCAGGTAGAAATAGATTACAGGTTGAGGTTGTTACACCTGGATTATAGGTATTGCAATTATAACTGAAGAACACTATATTCACTCTCACCTAATATATATTATTTGTTTTATATATATTATTTAAACATTAATTTGGTGTCAATCTTCCAAGATTTACCGCTATTTTTGGGGCCTGGAAGAGTGACACCACACTAACAGTTATATAATCATTTTGGTATTTCTTGTATAATTGCTTGCTTTACTTCTTCCAATCTAGTAAACAGTTAAACTGGTCTCTTTTGTGTGGGTGTATCTTTGCAAAACTCTACAGAAAATGACTGAACCTATAATGCCTAGCGGGTCGGTTGTTTTTCAGGGTCCAGGGAGTGCAGAGGATGTTCCTCTAACCAGCAGCCCCCAAGGGGGTCGTGCTACATATGTATATATGTGTATATATATATATATATATATATATATATATATATATATATATATATATATATATATATATATTGTGAGGGATTAGCTCGGTGGCGGGTGTGGATGACCCCTTTGGGGGTGCGTTTTCACAGAGAGATAGCCGAGCAGTGATTGCAAACAACACTTTGATTTATTCATGCAATTTACTTCACACAATTGCAAGCCTCAAAACAGCCAAAATAAAATAAAACAAAATAAATCCTTGCCACTGTGGGCGGCTACCTTCTCACACACTGGAACCTATCTAATGAAGTCTGTCCCCAACCTACTGTTGGGCAGACTTGGCTGGTCATACAGCAGACTCTCAATAGTCCATGTTTTATCTCTTCACACGGCAAACAGTTCATTTAACATGTCCCTTTTCCTCTTCATATGGAACATGTCCCTTTGTTTTCTTTCCACATAGAAAAACAGTCCATGTCCTCACCTTTGAGAAGTCTTCACACTTGTTTACCCTCCTTAGCGCACATCACTTCAGGGGGTCTTCTCCCATGCTCACCAGCTTGTCGGGAGGCACTCATCTGTCTGTCCTCCTCTCCCAGCCCACACGGCGACAGGAGGCAGCAGTCCTTCTCCCAGGCTTCCTCAGCGTTGGGAGGCACACATCCGTCTGTCCTCCTCTCCCAGCCCACACGGCGACAGGAGGCAGCAATCCATAGACTTCCTCTGGACAAATTATAGAGGCCTTCATTTCCTCATTCCGAACAGCTGAAAGCCTTTCAACTTCTTTACACCTTCCTGCTGCCTTTGGCAGCCGACACCCTATAGTAATTAGTGAACTTTCGAAACCAGGTGGAAGTGTAGCTCCTGTCTGTGACTACATTCACAGATTTACCTGACTTCCTGTCACAATATATATATACACAAGTTTGTGGACTCTATAACTTTCCTGCAGACTAAATAAAATACACTGATTTGGTTTATTTTCACCAAAGAAATGTAGCAGAAAATATTTTGGCCTACATTTATGAAGAAAGAGTATTTATTTGAAAACATTTTTGACAGAAACAAAGACAGCCTTTTATAATTTATTTGACAAAAACCCCAGTTGTGATTAAATACCACCAAAAGAAACCTCTATTTGTGTGAAACGAGAGAAATGATAAAAAGGTCATATGACTACAGTGTTGCGTGACCGTGGAATTGTCATTCAAATTGTGACAGCGCTGAAAGCTGAAAATTGGCCTGGGCAAGAAGGGGTAAAAGTGTCCAGTACTGAAGTGGTTAAGTAAATGCTTAGCACCTACGTTAACACAGTACATTAACTACTTAAGCACCACCATACATATACTGCGGAAGGGCGGCCCTTAAGCGCAAAATCACGTACATGTACCTGATTTTGCTTTAATGCTCTAGGGGACGCATGCATGCCAGCGGAGCCCTGCTACCGCTGTGATTAGACAAAGCCGAAGCGAGTCCGCGGGACAGGCGGCCGCGGTCGACGCCAGCCTCTCGCGATTGTCAAGGAGACTGACAGAACAGCCGTCTGCCGATGTAAACAAGGCAGACTGCTGTTCTGTCAGACAGGAAGAGAGAGATTGTGTGTTCCTACTAATCAGGAACACAGATCTCTCTCTTACTTCAGTCAGTCCACTCCCCCTACAGTTAGAAAACATTCCTTAGGACCACAGTTAACCCCTTGATCGCCCCTGATGTTAACCCCTTCCCTGCCAGTGTCATGTATACAGTAACAGTGCATATTATTTAGCACTGATCACTGTATTGGTGTCACTGGTCCTCCAAAAACTCTCACTTAGTGTCAGATTTGTCAGCCGCGAAAAATCGCTGATCGCCGCCATTACTAATAAAAATAGAAAAATAAAAAAGTCCATAAATCTATCCCATAGTTTGTAAACGCTATAACTTTTGTGCAAACCAATTAATATACGCTTTTTGGGATTTTTTTTAATAAAAATATGTAGCAGAATACAAATTGGCCTAAACTGATAAAGAAATTAGATTAAAAATTTTTTTATCGGGAATGTTTTATAGAAGAAAGTAAAAAATATATATATTTTTTTTTTTCAAAATTGTCATTCTTTTTTTAATTATAGCGCAAAAAATATAAAACGCCAGAGGTGATCAAATAGCATCAAAAGAAAGCTCTATTTGTGGGGGGAAAGGCATCAATTTTATTTGGGTACAGAATCGTACGAGTGCACAATTGTCAGGTAAAGCAACACAGTGACGTATAGCAAAAAATGGCCTGGTCATTAAGGGGGTAAAACCTTCCGAGGCTGAAGTGGCTAAACCTACTGTTTATAGAATAATGACAAGACAACTTTAAATATAGGTTTGTGGATGTTTGTCATGATTGCCATCAGCTTAAAACTGATTGCACGTTATTCATCTCATGGCACACAAACTGGTATTGATCATATCTTTGTTCTTAATCCTACCTTTAAATAGTTTTGTTCAGTTTGGCCAATATCTATAGTTATGATGTTCTCATCAATTTCCCTAAAATGTCAGATCCATTTGATTTTTAAATGAATTGCTTTTATACATAAAAGCAATATACGATGGGGATGAGAAAGATAATAAATACTAAGAAGTGAAGCGGGAGCCCAATAGGCTGCATTTCCTTCTAAGGCTGTTACAGATCTCTTGAGATGCATCTATATTCATCTTTAATTTATTAAACAGATTAAAGCATGTTACAGAAACTTACAATCGAAATGTAGAAACTCCTTCTCCTCTCCCCTTCTCTTTAGCTAATGTGCGAATTTTGTCAATAATAAGGATAAAATACAAATCTTGAGATCTAACTACAGATCCTATAAAGACATTGAATTAGTTTAATTTTATTTTCTGATACATTTTAAGTAAATACTTGAACATGCTTAAAATAGTAAATATGCATAAAGAACTATATCTGAAATTTTAATAATTAGAATGTGTCAGAATGAATAGGGCCAAACAGCATCACAAAAGCCCACCACAAAAGATTTTATTCTTATTCCAAAGGGATTCACTTTTAACTTGTTAGAAGGTGTGAGCAACGTTAACCAATTTTGTTTTGCTGAAATTCCAGATTTTTAGATGAAATTTCAAACTCTGCAACATTTATGCAATTCAGTGGGGAAGACAAAAATTCTGGTTGGTGACAGTGTTTTTATGGTTTATTTCAAAAGCTTTTAGGGATTAAATTTTTTTCCTAAAATTTTATGTGATACATCAAGCTCCAGCAAACCTTGGTTTTTGACCAGTTCTTGACCATTGCCTACTTGTTTGTGTCTATATATATATATATATATATATATATATATATATATATATATATAGTGGGTAAAATAAGTATTGAACAGGTCACCTTTTTTCTAGGTAAATAGATGCAATCCATACATACAAAGAAACCAAAACAAATAAGTTCAGAAGTTAAGTTATGTGTAATAAAATGGAATGACACAGGGAAAATGTATTGAACACATGAAGGAAGGGAGGTGCAAAAGGGCATGGAAAGCCAAGACACCAGCTGAAATCTATCAGTAATTAAAATCCTTGTCAGTGGTTCTTTCTAAACTGATGGCCTATAAAAAGGTGTCTCATTACCAAGATGTCACACAAGAAATATCTCATGGTGGGTAAAAGCAAAGAGCTCTCTCAAGACCTTCGCAACCTTCTTGTTGAAAAACATACTGATGGCATTGGTTACAAAAGGATTTCTAAACTTCCAAATGTCCCAGTGAGCACTGTTGGGGCCATAATCCAAAAGTGAAAAGAACATAATTTCACCAAAAAAACGACATAAAAACAACCAGGTGCTTCTTGCAAGATTTCTGACAGAGAAGTGAAAATAATTATCAGAATAGTTGTCCAAAAACCAAAGAACAGTTGTGGAGAGCTTCAGAAAGGCCTTGACTTAGCAGGTACAATTGTTTCAAAGAAAACAATAAGTAGCGCACTCAACCACCATGATCTGTATGCATGCTCACCATGCAAGACTCCATTGCTGAAGAAAAATCATGTTGAAGCTTGTTTAAAATTTGCTGCACAACATTTAGACAAGCCAGGCTGTGAAATAATGGGAGAATATAGTCTGGTCAGATGAGACCAAAATTGAACTCTTTGGATGCCATAATACACACCATGTTTGAAGGTCAAATGCATTGCACATCACCCCAAAAACACCATACCAGCAGTGAAGTTTGGAAGTGGGAACATCATGACGTTGGGCTGTTTTTCAGCATACAGTACTGGCAAACTTTATATCATTGGAGGAAGGATAAATGGAAAAATGTACCAAGACATTGTTGATAAGAAACCTTCTGCCATCTACCAGGATGATGAAGATGAAACAAGGGTGGACATTTCAGCAAGACAAGAATCCCAAAAACAAAGCCAAGGAATCTCTCTTTTACTCATTTGTGCCTGTTTACAACTCATCAAAGGTCATTTTTATATATTTTAAATAAAAGGACTTGTGTTATGTTAGCAGGCTTCACTATGCTTGTTCATTTTTTTATTCCCGATCCATTTAGAGCTGCTGCTGAGCAGCCACCACCTATCTCAGATGCCTGGTTATTTTGTGCTTTTATGACCATAATAATCTGTGGTCTATGCTATCTGGTAGGAAGCATATGCTAAGTGTTGGTGCTTGGTGGTGGATTTCATCAATCAATGTTACTTATACACTTTTTTGCACTTTATGAACACTTTTGTTTAATATTGAAAATTACTTTTTCATTGAAAGGACTTTTTATGTTCACCTAACACTGGATTTTGCATCTATTTTATTATATCACTTTCATATGATTAATTTTTTAAATTATATACTTTGCTTATAATTTATTCACTGCATGTTTAGTTGTTTTCATGCCACATTATTTACCATATGATTATTCATGATTGCATTGGATTTAGCGCCGCTTCCTATTTTTATTAATCATCTGACTCAAATGCAATAGAAAACCTATGGAAAGAACTAAAGATCAGAATTCATAGAAGAGGCCCACGAACCAAACTGTTTGTGTTGAAGAATGGGCCAAAATCACACCGGAGCAATGCTTGCGACTAGTTTCTCCATAAAGGAGGCCTATTGAAGCTGTCATTACCAACAAAGAATTTTGTACAAAGTATTAAAGCGGTTGTATACTACCTAAAAAAACGAAACCCTGCAAGACAAAGGCATAATGAGCTAGTATGCATCGCATACTAGCTCATTATGAAATACTTACCTTAAAACAAAGCCACGGACCCCCGGACACCGCTGTGGGAGCTGACATGCTCCCTCTGCATCTCTTCCGGGTTCGGTGACTCCGGCTCTGTGAGTGGGAGTCACTTTCCGGCAAGTGCCCGGCAAGGAACTCTGAAGGTTTGCCGGACCTTCAGAGAGCATGCGCCGCTAGCGTCAGCGGCTGCATGCAGGGCAAATATCTCCTAAACCATGCAGGTTTAGGAGATATTAATTGTACCTACAGGTAAGCCTTATTACAGGCTTACCTGTAGGTAAAAGTAAAAAAATGCATATACTACCTCTTTAAATACATTTCAGTTAGTGTGTTCAATACTTTTTTCCTGTGTCATTTATTTTATCCTGCATAACTTAATTTCTGAACTTATTTGTTTTGGTTTCTTCATATGTATGGATTGCATGGGTTGTTACCGACATGTGGGATGGTGTTATGTTCAATACTTATTTTACCTGCTGTATATATATATATATATATATATATATATATATATATATATATATATATATATACATATACATATATATATATATATATATATATATATATATATATATATACATACATATACAGTATCTGACAAAAGTGAGTACACCCCTCACATTTTTCTAAATATTTTATTATATCTTTTCATGTGACAACACTGAAGAAATGACACTTTGCTACAATGTAAAGTAGTGAGTGTACAGTTTGTCTATTAGTGTAAATTTGCTGTCCCCTCAAAATAACTCAACAAACAGCCATTAATGTTTAAACTGCTGACAACAAAAGTGAGTACACCCCTAAGTGAAAATGTCCAAATTGGGCCCAATTAGCCACCCCCCCTCCCCGCTGTCATGTGACTCCTTAGTGTTACAAGGTCTCAGGTGTGAATGAGGAGTGAGGAGTAGGTGTGTTGAATCTGGTGTTATTGCTCTCACTCTCTCATAATGGTCACTGGAAGCTCAACATGGCACCTCATGGCAAAGAACTCTCTGAGGATCTGAAAAAAGAATTGTTGCTCTACATAAAGATGGCCTAGACCAGTGATAGCGAACCTTGGCACCCCAGATGTTTTGGAACTATATTTCCCATGATGCTCAAATACACTGCAGAGTGCATCAGCATTATGGGAAATGTAGTTCCAAAACATCTGGTGTGCCAAGGTTCGCCATCACTGGCCTAGGCTGTAAGAAGATTGCCAAGACCCTGAACCTGAGTTGCAGCACAGTGGCCAAGATCATATAATGGTTTAACAGGACAGGTTCCACTCAGAACAGGCTTCACCATGGTCAACCAAAGAAGTTGAGTGCACATGCTCAGCGTCATATCCAGAAGTTGTCTTTGGGAAATAGATGTATGAGTTCTGCCAGCATTGCTGCAGAGGTTGAAGGGGTGGAGGGGGTCAGCCTGTCAGTGCTCAGACCATACGCCTCACACTGCATCAAGTTGGTCTGCATGGCTGTCGTCCTAGAATGAAGACTCTTCTAAAGAAGCACAAAAAAGCCCGCAAACAGTTTGCTGAATACAAGCAGAATAAGGATATGGATTACTGGAACCATGTCTTTTGGTCAGACCAAGATAAACGTATTTAGTTCAGATGGTGTCAAGCGTGTGTGGCAGCAACCAGGTGAGGCGTACAAAGACAAGTGTCACTTGCCTACAGTCAAGCATAGTGGTTGAAGTGTCATGGTCTGGGGCTTCATGAGTGCTGCCGGCACTGGGGAGCTACAGTTCATTGAGGGAACCATGAATGCCAACATATACTGTGACATACAGAAGTAGAGCATGATCCCCCTCTCTTGGGAGACTGGGCCAAAGGGCAGTATTCCAACATGATAACGACCCCAAACACACCTCCAAGACAACCACTGCCTTGCTAAAGAAGCTGAGGGTAAAGGTGATGGAATGGCCAAGCATGTCTCGAAACCTTAACCCTATTGAGCATTTGTGGGGCATCCTCAAATGGAAGGTGGAGGAGTGCAAGGTCTCTTACATCCACCAGCTTAGTGATGTCATCATGGAGGAGTGGAAGGGGACTCCTCTGGCAACCTGTGAAGCTCTGGTGAACTTCATGCCCAAGAGGGTTAAGGCATTGCTGAAAAATAATGGTGGCCACACAAAATATTGACACTTTGGGCACAATTAGGCCATTTTCACTTAGGGGTGTACTCACTTTTGTTGCCAGCGATTTAGACATTAATGGCTGTGTGTTGAGTTATTTTGAGGAGGCAGCAAATTTACACTGTTATACAGGCTGTATACTCACTACTTTACATTGTAGCAAAGTGTCATTTCTTCAGTATTGTCACATGAAAAGATATACGGTAATAAAATACTTACACAAATGTGAGGGGTGTACTCACTTTTGTGAGATACTGTATGTATATATATATATATATATATATATATATATATATATATATATATATAATAAAAGAGATAGAGATACAGTTTGCTTTAGCTTTTGAGTGCATTCTGGACAGCTTGCAGTTTTGTAAAATCGATGGTATTGCACCTGAATTGCTTTGGTGTCCTTTGTACAAGTACAGCAGATTATTTAAATAGTGAAATGATTGTAATCCATAAAACATCTACATTTTTTTGTATCTTTTCTTTCAAGTGTCATTTTAAGTTTTACCACTTTTTTTTCACTGTTTGGAAAAGATTCCTGCTTTTGTTTCCCATTTTTAAGAACTCCTCCACTTTCTGTTTTCAAGTCGTGCAGCAGTTTCAATATGCCTTTTTGAGTATATTATGGAATCTGTAAGAGTAGTTTGATGTTGGTAAATTACAATTATTTTTAGTTCACATTATTTTCATGCAGAAATTGATGTTGTCTTTGTTTACTTTCCCATTCTTTATAAATAGGTTTTCATTCTTCATTTGTAAATATCCTGAGAAATGAAAAAGCTGTTTTGCTGCACCAGTTTGGTGCAGATCTAGATTAGTACATTATAGATGCTATATTATATTACACTTGTATTACCTAATGGACACTATGGGGCTGATTTAGTAAAACTGGAGCATGCAAAATTTGGTGCAGCTCTGCATAGAAAACAATCAGCTTCTGTTTTGTTTTTTTTGTCAAAGCTTAACCACTTAAGCCCCGGAAGATTTGGCTGCTCAAAGACCAGGCCCTATTTTGCGATTCGGCACTGCGTGACTTTAACGGACAATTGCACGGTCGTGCGACGCTGTACCCAAACAAAATTGACATCCTTTTTTCCCACAAACAGAGCTTTCCTTTGGTGGTATTTAATCACCTGTGCAATTTTTATTCTTTGCGCTATAAACAAAAAAAGAGCGACAATTTTGAAAAAATAACAATATTTTTCACATTTTTTTTATATGAAATTCTCAAAAAAAATTTAAAAATCAAAATTTTTTAACATTTTAGGCCAATTTGTTTTCGGCTACATATGTTTGGTGAAAAAAATCGCAATAAGCGTATTTTGATTGGTTTGCTTAAAAGTTATTGCGTTTACTAACTACAGGAAAGATTTATGTCATTTTTATTGTTTTTTTTTTTTACTAGTAATGGCTGCAATCTGCGATTTTTTTTTGCGGGACTGAGACATTGCAGCGGACAGATCGGACCCCTGACTGTCATTTTTGACACTTTTGGGAGTACCAGTGACATTACTACAGTAATCAGTGCTATAAATATGCACTGTTACTGTAAAAATGACACTGGCAGGGAAGGGGTTAACTTTATTGATGATCAAGGGGTTAAGTGTGTCCCTAGGGGTGTGATTCTAACTGTGGGGGCGTGGCTTGTGATGTAACCACAGAGACATACGATCATACATAGCAGGATCGCATAGCCTCTGTCCTTACATCAGTGAGAATGACAGACGGCTGTGTTTACATTAGCCGTCTGTCTTTCTCCCTCTGCAGCGGGATATTGCGAGTGGCCGGCGGACATCAGAGCCGCCGGTCACTATCAGGGAACGAGCGGGGGCTGGAGCACGCCTCACAGGCGGCTGAGCGTCACTTTGCCCAGCAGTGGCTGCCTGCCATAGTATATCTGCAGTGGGCGGTCGTTATGTGGTTAATTGAACAAGCTGAAGTTAGAAGCGTTTTGTCTATCATGCACAGCTGCACCAGATTTTGCACTCTCCGGTTTTAGTAAATCAACCCCTATGTTATGTTACACTATGGACACTATAGTGTAATATTTAGCTTGAAACCTCTTCCATGTGCTGCATGATACCAAGCACCACAGTACGATTATGTTTCAGCTGCACACCTAGCCTCAATAAGGAGAGCTAAAATTGAGTTCAGAACATTCAGTCAGTACTTTATCAAAGGTGTGTGTTTTCAGCCTGTCTAGATCCTTTATTGTTTTCTATTTCAAATTGGATTATACTGGGTTTCTGACTTTGCCTGCAGCCTGTCCTGAATTTGTTCCCATCTATTCATTTTTGCTCTGGCTCTTCCTTCCGTCTGTCTTGGCTCCGTTCCTGCCCTGTTATTTGGCAGGGTGTAATTACAGACAATTCACTGCATCATGTGACTTTAAAGTTTATGTTATCCCAACATTTCATATTCCTGATATATGTCAGGACTTGGACTTGAACCTGGGACCTCTGCTGTGTTTGGCAATGTCTCCTCTTGCTGAGCTTCCTGGAATGCTGGACAGTTCCCCGGACAATTCCTTGAATGATCCTGCCGTGAATCTTAGTTGCTTTGAACCTTGAACTCTTTGCTCCTCCAATTAACTTCCTAATCTAAGCCTGCACTTCCTGGTTGCCAAAATATTGTGCCTTCTCCAGCCAATATCTCACTTTTAACTCTCTTGCTGCCATCCGTATCTTCGCTACTATTCGTTAGCGACATTTGGTTTGCTCCTCGACTATGCTTCTGCTTAATCTCAACCTGCAACTATTCGTGATCGACCTTTGGCTTGTTTCTCGACTATGCTTCTGCTTGATCCCTACCAGCTATATCTGCTACTGGACCCTGGCTTGCTCATCTCCTGGTGGAGTAATCCGGTAGAACACGACCAGGTGCTAACACGCAGCAAAATCCATCTCCACCATCAGGACCTCTGGTGAACACTGGTTAGATTCCGCACCTCAGGTGAGCATGCGTCATCTACCAGGGTGACCTGTCTGTGTTCCTATCCTGCTGGTTTCTGTGTGAGCTTCCACTGCTATAGCAACTGGTCTTCAAGCCTGACCCCTGATCGTGACGGAATATTCTGGCCCAAACATGGAGGCCGCTAGAGCAAGCGTTGTGACTCCCCTTAGGCAGCAAATTGCTGAGCTGCAAGAATTTGGTGTTACCTACCAAGAAAAAGTTGCTAAACTAGAAAGTATATTGGAAAGGCAACAGGAGGAGATTCATACTCTGCAAAGACCACTACTGGACTGAGGTGATACTAACACACATATGCCTCAGCCTCTACCATCTAAGTTTAATGGAGATCGCGATCATTACAGAGGTTCCCTAAGTCAGTGTTGTTTATATTTCCAAATGCACCCTGCTGCATTTCCTTCTGAGAAAAGGAAGGTAACCTTTGATCTCAAACTTCTGACTGGAGAAGCTCTTGCTTGGGCTTCCCTATATATAGAACAAGACAGTAGCCACTTTGAATAATCTACAGACTTTTTTACAGGTTTTTGATGATCCCAACCACTATGCTAAAGCAAAGCTGCATAGTCTGAGGCAGGGTAACCACTCTTTCGCTGAGTACACAGCAGAATTCAGATGTTGGCCCACAGATACTACTTGGAACCCTGCAGCACAAAAAAGCCAGTTCCACCAAGGGCTTGATGCCTTCATCCAATTATGTATCCGAATTGATCAGAGACTTCCAGAAAGGAGGAAAGAGAGGCTGGGAATGTTTGGAAGTAAGGGTGGCATGTAATTCTCTGCTACTCCATTTGTTTAGCAGGGTTTCAAAGTTTCTCTGGATTCTAACACTCCTGAGTCAATGCAGGCAGATGCTATTAAGAGATCCATTACCATTCAGGAGAAAGAAAGAAGACGTTCTGAGAACCTATGCCTTTACTGTTGGTTGTTACGCAGCTAACTCTCCTAACAAAGTTAGAAGAACAATTGCGTTGGTTTATGTTTTCATGCCTGAACAAATAAACTCCATTAGCCAGTTTATCTCCCCATTGGTTCAGGAAGAAAATAAAGTAAATTCTTCACTATCTCATTGTATCCTCCCTGTTAAACTTATATCTGAGGGCATTGAAATTCCTATGCTGGACTCTGGTGCAGAGGGGAAGTTTATGGACATAGAATTTGCCAACAACAATAATATTCAAACAAGAAATAAATCTGCTCTTATCGATATGGAGATGGTGGATGGTTCACCCTAAATTTCAGGACCTATTACCCATGAAACATTCCCTCTGGTACTCCAATTTGAGGCTGACCATCATGAGACCATCAGTTTTCATATAACCTTGTTCGTATTCGTTAAGGAGATGAATGGAAAATAGAACCAGATACGGACATTTCGAGTCCTTGGTTGTGCCTTTTGTTCTTTGCAATGTCCCTGCAACTTTTCAACACTTCATCAATGATTTTTTTCGAGATCTGTCGGACCAGTTTGTAATTGCTTATCTAGATGACAGTCTAACTTTTTCCAATAACCTGGAGGAGCATCGCAAGCATGTTTGCACTGTCTTTGAAAGATTAAGGCAGAATCGACTTTACATCAAACTGGAGAAATGTGAGTTTGAACAAACCCAGATCCAGTTTCTGGGGTATATTTTTTCTCCAGATGGAGTAACCATGGATACTGAGAAGATTAAAGCATTGGGAGATTGGCCTGTCCCTGGAAACGTTAAGGAAATTAAACGATTTACCGGGTTTGCTAACTTCTACAGGAAGTTCATAAGAAACTTCTCTAAAGGTGATAGCTCCGATTACACAGTTAACAAAGAAAGGGGTGCCCTTTGTGTGGTCACCTGATGCACAGGCTGCTTTTGCTAAGTTAAAAACTCTTTTCACTTCTGCACCAGTATTGGTACATCCTGATCCTGAGCTACCTTTTGTAATGGAAGTGGATGCTTCTGACCCTGCTGTGGAAGCTATCCTTTCTCAACGAAGTGGGGAAATGATGCAGCTTCATCCTTGTGCTTACTTCTCTCATTTAATGTCTTCAGCCGAGAGGAATTATGACATAGGGAGCAAAGAGTTACTGGCAATTAAGGAAGCCTTTTCTGAATGGAGACATCTGCTGGAAGGTACTAAGCATCCTATGACCGTTCTCACTGATCACAAAGATCTACAATTCATTTGTTCTGCCAAAAGATTGTCTTGTAGACAAGCACGTTGGTCGCTGTTCTTTCTAGGTTTAATTGTATTATCTCGTATCGACCTGGGTCAAGAAATGGTAAGGCTGATGCCTTATCACGGATGTTGGCGGGGCCTTTCTAGGGGAAACAACTCTGAATGTACAATCTTGTCTCAAAAGAACTTCCTACGGGGGGCCACAATTTCTAAGGCATTCTTGAGTCTCCTCAAAGAAGGGTAGGAGAATGACCCGCCCCTCAATAATCTTCCTACTGACATCAACCTTGAGTACAGAAACCGCTTTTGGACTCAAGCACATCGCCTCTATGTACCTGAATCTGCTCGGGTTGGAGCTCTCCAGTTTATTCATGACTCTAAACTTCCTGGACATTTTGGAGTTTCTAAAACAGAAGAACTTTTATCACGTTCCTTTTGGTGGCATAGGTACAAGAGAGATGTCAAAAGTTATGTAGCCTTGTGCCAGACCTGTGCATGCAATAAGACACCCTGAGCTTCTCCTTTGGGTTGTTCCAGCCACTTCCTGTTCCATCAAGACTATGGGAGTCAATTTCTATGGACTGTGTGGTCAATTTACCCCCCTCAAAAGGAATGACCACTTTCTTGGTAGTCGTCAACCGCCTCACCAAGATGGCTTACTTTATACCTGTTAAAGAAGAGTGGGATTCCCTGCAGAGTTGATGGTTCAAGAAGTCTTTAGACAACATGGAATTCCTGAAGACGTTGTGCCAGATGGGGGAGTACAGTTTACTTCGAAATTTTGGAAAAGCGTTTGCTCAGCTTTAGGAGTAGCAATTAATCTGTCTTCTGCTTTTAATCCTCAGTCTAAGGGTCAGACTGAGACCAATCAAACTTTAGAGCAGTACCTTGGATGTTTTGTCAGGTATCTTTAGGATGATTGGGTGGACTATTTTCTTACGGCAGAATTTTCACAATTCTAGACTTAGCTCCGCCTTTTAAAGCCAGAGATGTATAGTAACTAAGTAAAACTACTTCACTACTGTACTTAAGTACGGAAAGGCGGTATCTGTACTTTCCTAGAGTACAATTTTTTTCTCCTTCTTCCACTTTTACTTCACTAAATTTTTTCGATGATTTCAATACTTCTACTCCGATATTTTTTTTGTGCTGCATAGTTACTCCTTACTATGATAAAAATTACCACTGCCAGAACAGTAGATGGCAGGTTTCATGAAGCTCAAAACAGGTGTATTATCAGCGCATACGAAAATAAATGCTACTGTATGTATAAATAAAAGCTGCATTTGAAATAATAAAAAACAATATGATGTTCAAACTTTTTACTTCTTTCTTTAATAACTACATAACACAGTACTTGTACTTTTACTTTCAGTACTTGAGTAGCAATTTTTTTTTCAAAACTACTGGTACTTTTACTTTCAGTGCTTGAGTAGCAAAATTTTTAAAAAAACTACTTGCAATACTTAAGTACAAAAAATGTTGAATACTTTAGTACTTCTACTCAAGTCACTTTTAGATCGAGCACTTCCACTTCTACTCAAGTCATTTTTGATCGAGTACTTTTACTCAAGTATGGGTTTCGAGTACTTTATACAACTCTGCTCAAAGCACATTTTTCTTAAACAATGGGTATCATCCAATTTTTTTCCTGATCTTCCTATCGCAACTCCAATTCCTCTGTTACCAACAGATTAACTATGTTGCAGGAGATTCGGGAGAAATTGATTTAGACTTTGAGGGAAGCTCAGGAATGTTACAAGAAGGCTGCTGATAGACATTGCAGTTCACTTCCTACCTTTCATGTGGGTGACAAAGTTTGGCTATCAACCAAAAAATATAAAGGTTCATGTTCCATCTGCAAAGTTGGGACAAAAGTTTGATGGAAATTTCCAGATTTCTGCTCAGTTCAACCCAGCCTACTGCCATTTAAAACTTCATGACAGTATGAGAATTCACCCTGTTTTTCACATATCGCTACTCAAACCATTTCATGTAAATCCTTTTTCTGGAAGAATTCCTCCACCTCCTCTACCTGTTGAGGTACAGGGTGAAGAAGAAGTTGTGGAGGGGAGAATTCTTGATTCCGGGATTTTTAGGAACAAATTACAACATCCGGTTTAATGGGAAGGATATGGACCAGAAGAAAATTCTTGGGAGCCTGAGGAGAATGTTCATGGCCCTAGGAATGACAAGAAAATGTCACTAGAGGTTTCCTCTTAAACCTGGCCCTATGACATCCAGCGGACATCTTGGGAGGAGGAGAGTACTGTCAGGACCTGGACTTGAACCTGGGACCTCTGGCTTTGTCTGGCAATGTTTCTGCTTGCTGAACCACCTGCAATGCTGGACAGCTTGCTGGACAGTTCCATCCTGAGCAATTCCTTGAATGATCCTGCCTTGAATCTTAGTTGCTTTGAACCTTGAATTCTTTGCTTCTCCCGTGAACTTCCTGATTTAAGCCATGTCTCTACATTTCCTGCTTGCCAGAATATTGTGCCTTCTCTAGCCAATATCTCGCTTTTGTCTCTCCTGCTGCCGTCTATATCTTCGCTACCATTTGTTACCGCCATTTGGCTTGCTCCTCGACTATGCTTCTGCTTAATCTCAATCTGCTATATCTGCTACTGGACCCTGGCTTGCTTACTTCCTGGTGGGGAGATCCTAAGGACCGTGACCTGGTGCTAACACGCAGCGAAATCCATCTCCGCCATTAGGAGCTCTGGTGAACACTGGTTAGTAGTTAGGTTCCGCGTCTCAGGTGAGCCTGCATCATTTGCCTGGGTGACCTGCCTGTGTTCCTATCCTGCTGGTTTCTGTATGAGCTTCCACTGCTATAGCAACTGGTCTTCAAGCCTTACCCCTGTTAGTGACAATATGTTTGTGTTACCACATATTTGTATTAAAAAGAATCCTGTTCACTTTATATTGTTTCCCTTGTGTGAAATATCTGGTGATCCTGACAGTCCCTCTGCCCTCTTATTTTAAAATGACCACACTAGGCATGGTAGCAAATCCTTCCCAGTGTGGTCAAATGTCTGGCTGTGCTGGGAGCACAGTCTGCTTGTCCTCCAATGGCCAAGACTTGTGTTGACATTTCCCCGCCCCCCCCCCCCCTGCTGTTTCTCTGTCTCCTGCTGACATCCCCCTTTGCAGTCTCCACCACACCTCTAGCCCCTTAAGCCGCTGTTTCAATTGCAGGTATTTAGAATATTTTTTATATAAATACACAAATGATTTGCCTTGCATTTCTTTTTTAAACTGGATAAGTTATTTTACAAGGTGAAGGTTTACATATACTTTAGCCTTCCACTTGCAGTCAAAAAAAAACCAATGTATTTTAAAAATGCATTTCTGGGCACACAGTACACAATTCTGAATGAAGAAAAACTGAATGCTGAATACTGAGTATATAGACAGCTAAAATGTTTTTTTCAGAGATAATATTGTTCAGCATTAGAAATTTTGATATGAGAGAAATGCTAGCTGATCCTAGGCTCACATTAAGCAAATTTATATTAACCTTTACAAATTACACAGACCACTGAAGCAAAAATTAAAGCGACTGAGCAAATTACTTATCTTATGCCAGATCTTCTATTCATTAAATACAGTATATAGAGATGAAACATTGTAAAAAGACCTTCAGCAAAATTTCCTTCCTACAATGGAGTGTGAGAATCTCCCTTTATTTCTATCTGCATCATTGTAAATGGTTAATGGACATGATATGGATCAGATCTTAAAACCAGCAAATTGGTTCACTCATTTCAAGTCATTTGATCATTGCCCTTATTCTCTGTGAATAAAACAGACAAAAATGTTTTGTATAGAAGTGATAATCCTGCATTTGGCACCATAGGATCTTACCACCATTGGGTTTGAAACTGAAAGACTTTCCTGGACTCCTGCCACGGAATTAAAAAAAAAAGATCTGCACCCCATTCATCCCCAACTATGTAACTTTATTACACCAAATAGGTAGCAACAGGTCATAGGAACAACAAAACAGGCACATTCCAAGCAATGTGTGCAAAGTTATAGACCACAAAACATACTGTGTGACTTAATTGAAGCCAAACAGAATATGGACATTTTCCTGTTTATACAATTTTGACAAATATTTCTGTATTTTTATATATATAGTCTTGGCCCATACATTGCCAACTAAATTTTTAATCTGCTTACATTCCAGCTTCCAGTCTGTATAGGATTTCCATTAGGAGATGACAATGGCTCCCCACTGAATTATTTCAGGATAATACCATGTCTTTTTACATTTATGAAGAGCTGCATTCATTATCACAAATCTTTTGCACTTCAGAGAACTCAAAGTCATTAGCAAGCTTTGCTGCAGGGTTCTGTGAAATATTATAGATTTGAATTAACTTAGGTTTAAAAGTTGTACACTTTGAAAAGAAGTCACTTCCAGGACAACGTTTTTATTTTTAAATGGGTCTAGAGATGGCTCTCGCCATCTTTTATAAATAGTATTTAATATTTCCACCATATAGTAATATGTAACATTTGAAAATGTTTTGGAGGTAGCAGCATAGACCAGTTGATAAGCAGTGCTACAAGGACAAAGTTCCAGTTGCAGTACAGTATTATGTATATTTTTAGTTGAACTTATTTATTTTGCTCTATGTTGACCTCAATAATTGAAATGTTATACTCTTTCCTTATATCTTTCTATAAAGCACCAGGGGAGTGAGATATAAAATCCTTTACAGCATCACAATCCAAGATCCATTATATGTAGGTCTCTTGGTGGGTCACTGCTAAGCACAAGGGGCCACTGTTAACTAGGTTCTGTGTCTATGCGAATACACTTCAATCACTGTAGGAGTATTTACATTTTGCACAGCTAGATCTGAGAGTTCTTACGCAAAAGAGGATTGTTTCATCTGCAATAGACATTTATTGATTGAGGTACATAATAGATACAAATTACACAATAAACAGTATTTACAACGCAATGTACAGTATAAGTCCCCTGGCTTCCATGAGATTTACAAATTACACACAAAACCATATTTAAAATACAATGTACAATACCAGTATGAAGTCAGTTTACTTCTCAACATCAGGTCTGGTCATGCTGACTGCTGTGTGTCCATAGACAAAAGAGAGCCCACAGCTTGGTAACAATTATTATATCACCCTTCTTTTTCTGTATGGTGGCTAACATAATGCTCCCTTATTGGTCATTGTACCTAGCAAATGTATATTGGGCACTGCCTGATTGGAGGATTCGAAGAAAGCAGCTGTTTACAGCACATGTGAGATGTGATAAGAAAAAAAAAAGACAATGGCCAGACCTTTGAAGTAGAAAAATGTTTACAGTGTCAACAACTGAGAATCTAGGACTGGTACAGGTGGTCCCCAGGTTACAAACAAGATAGGGACTTTGTTTGTAAGTCGGAACAGGTAAATTTTCTTAGTGTAGCTCCAGCCAAAATAATAATTTTTAAGTTTTTGGATAGCATAGGGAAGGGATAACACCCCTGCACCATTTGTTTTGCTATCTGTACCCCTGTACAGAAGATTTCACCTCACTTTCTGACCCCATGTCAACTGGATTTTGGAAATTTTGGATTGTTGTGGAAACAAGGATTGGTGGTAAAGGTTCAGTGGAGACACCCTTTTCCCATGATAACTCTTACAGGAGTGAATTTCCCTTCCTAGGGGTAGATTTCCCCTCACTTCCTGATGGCTCCCTCTGCTTGTAAGTAGGAGTCGTTTGTAAGTCGGATGTTTGTAACCTGGGGACCACCTGTATAATGTTGAAATGTACTGCAAGCAGGGAAGCAGGTAGCAGGTACAAAGCTCCCTGGGATAAGAAGTCTCTCAGGCACAGATCCCAAATCCATGGGGGTAGTGCCAAAACAATGTGGTATTTATTTGTGCTAAATAAAAGTTTATTTACAGGTGCTGTACAGTGTCTCAGAAAATAGGGCAAATAATAGCAAAACAAAAACCTAGCCGTATCCCGGTGTTCTAAAATTTAGTCGGACCCGTGAAAATTCCGGACCCTCGTCACTTCAGGTCACTTCCGGTGATACTACGTCACCACCAGCTGGTGCGACAGCTGTTGCGAGCCCCGGTGCGCATGCACACAAGACATTTTCCAGGTCCGATGAAATTTTAAGACTTTGCTAACAGCTGACTGAGAGGAGGAGGGGCCGAGGTGGAACGCACACACCGCTGCGGGAAAAATTTACAACACCGCCGCATCATCGAGCAAGGAACATGTTGCAGAGCTGACTTAGAGGAGGCGGGAAGGAAGTGAATATATATAATTTTAGAACACCGTCTGAGGTCCCTAGACTTTCGCCCTCACATAGAGCCACTTCCGCCTGTTCTCCCGATACTTCCGCCATAACTGACACATACCTCCGCCTGAGGTCCCTAGACTTCCGCCCTCACATAGAAATGAATTCCGCATTCTCTATGGAAACGTCCGCCCTCACATAGAGCCACTTCCGTACTCATTAACATTATTTTCTGTCCCCGACATCCACATTTCCACCATTAATTTCCAACGGACAGTCCCCTCTAAGTCAGCTCTGCAACATGTTCCTTGCTCGATGATGCGGCGGTGTTGTAAAATTTCCCCGCGGCGGTGTGTGCGTCCCGTCTCAGCCCCTCCTCCTCTCAATCAGCTGTTAGCAAAGTCACCGGAAGTGACGAGGGTCCGGAAATTTTCACGGGTCCGATGAAATTTTAGAACACCGGCACTAACTATACAAAAAATACAGGTCCTAACTAACAGGCTGAGGAAGCACACCGTTTGTCAGATTCCACAGATACAGCTTGTTAGCTTTCACCAACTTTTTTCGCTCTCACAGACATGACTTTTTTGATTCCAAGGCAGAGAGCTCTGCCTGTCTTTCTCAGGTGAGTATAAATTGGTCCATGGGAGAGGACAAAGACCCGAACCGGACCATGGTTTAGAGATCCCTGAATGTGTATTATTAAAAAAAAAAAATAAAAATGAATGGTGTTTTAATGAACACAAAGCTTGTGTCATGTATTGCTGCCTGGGGTTCAGCTTTAATAACATTTTATGTATTGGTTGTGGTTGTAATGTGCAATGCAAATTGAATGCAAATTTAACCGAATGCAATTTATTTACTAGAACAATGCCTCAATGGTTTAGTAGTTGAGAATAAATTGTACAACCTTGTTTAATTTTTTTTAAGTTTATATATTTTTCTATATAAATGGTAAATCATTTTAATTATTTTCATATAATATTTATTTTACAAATAAGCCTGTTTAAAGGATGTGTTTGTTTTCAGAGCATACTATGCTTTCTAATTAGAAGGCCCAACACTAGCTCTCATTTACTGCTCCTGCAGGTAAAGACAGTTATAGGAGAGAAAGGGGATGTGTCTCCTCACGGATGAATTGACTGTGTGCCTGATTTAACCACTTGACGTCCAGTCGCAGCAGTTATATGGTGGCAGGTCGGCAGGTTCCCGTGAATCACTGTACCTGTACAGCAGTCCGCAGGAGTGATCCTGGTGGCACGCGCTTGCACCCACTCACCAGCGGGGAAGCCAATCCACAGGGTCGGTGACCGCCATTGCCGGGGGGCGCCCGCGATTGCTCTCGTGAAGAGAGAACGGCAGTCCGCTTTTGTAAACACAGCAGACCGTTGTTCTCTCAGGAATCAATGCAGAGCTCCGGTGTTCCTCCTATTTAGGAAAACAGGTCTGTGTATTGATTTCACAAGCACCCCCACACTTAGAAAACACCCCTAGGCTCACATGTAACCCTTTGATCACCCCTGGGTTATCCCTTCCATGCCAGTGTCATTATACAGTAACAGTGCAAATTTTTAGCACTGATTACTGTACTAATGTCACTGGTCCCCCCAAAACTGTCAAAAATGTCAGTTAGGGGTCTGATCTGTCCGCCGCAATATCGCAGTCCCGCTGAAAATCGCTAATCGCCGCCATTACTAGTAAAAAAAAACAATCAAAACACGCTTATTGGGATTTTTTTTGCCAAAAATATGTAGCAGAATACAAATTGGCCTAAAATTATTTAAAAAAAAAATGATTTTTAAAAAATTTTTGGGGAATGTTATAAAGCAGAAAGTGAAAAATATTGTTTGATTTTTCAGAATTATCGAATTTTTTTTGTTTATAGCGCAAAAAAAATCGCACGGGTGATCAAATACCACCAAAAGAAAGCTCTATTTGTGGGGAAAAAAAGGACATACATTTTATTTGGGAACAGCATTGCACAACCACACAATTTTCAGTTAACCACTTTACCACCGAAGGATTTTGCTGTCTTACGTCCAGGCCACTTTTTGCAATTCGGCACTGTGCGACTTTAACTGACAATTGCGCGGTCATGCAACACCATACCCAAACTAAATTTACGTCCTTTTTTCCCCACAAACAGAGCTTTCTTTTGGTGGTATTTGATCACCTGTGCGATTTTTACTTTTTGCGCTATAAACAAAAAAAGAGCGAAAATCTTGAAAAAATAACAATATTTTTCACATTTTTTTATATAGAATTCCCCCCCAAAAAATGTAAAAAAATCAAAATGTTTTATCATTTTTTGGCCAATTTTTTTTCTGCTACATATTTTTGGTAAAAAAAATCGCAATAAGCGTATTTTGATTGGTTTGCGCAAAAGTTATTGCGTTTACTAACTAAGGGAAAGATTTCTGTAATTTTTGGTGTTTTTTTTAACGAGTAATGGCAGCAATCTGCAATTTTTTTTTTGCGGGACTGCGACATTGCAGCGGACAGATCGGACCCTTGACTGACATTTTTGACACTTTTGGGGGTACCAGTGGCATTACTACAGTAATCAGTGCTATAAATAGGCACTGTTACTGTAATAATGACACTGGCAGGGAAGGGGTTAATTTTATTGGAGAGGGAGGGGTTAATGTATGCCTGGTGCTTACTGACATGTGTGGGGGGAGGTGACTGAGTGACACAGGGACAGATCGCAGGTTCAGCTATGCTGAACCCTGCAATCAGACCCTGCCTGTCACTTAGGAGATCCGCCCGCTTTGTTTACACAAGCGGGCGGATCTCCACACTCGATTCACCGACGATCGGGGAAGAGCGGCAGTGATCACCGCCGCTCCTCCCCTGGCCCGACTCCCGCTGTGACTGAAAATAGCAGGAGCGAGCCTCCGGCGGCACGCGCGTGCCGCCCACAAGGGGAGGAGTCCAGCGACGTAGGTCTACGTCGCTGGACAATAACGAGCCACATTGCCGCAGTAGCAGCAATGTGAGCGGGGCTAAAGTGGTTAAAGTAACGCAGTGCCGAATCACAAAAAATGGCCTGGTCAGTAAGGGGGGAAAACTTCCGGCTCCGGAAGTGGTTAATACCACGAGCAATAGATATCCTAGTAGAAAGCAAACTTTTTGACTCCCTGCTGAAATTCCCCTCACATTCATCACTTACTGGCTTCAAGTAGTAAATCTGAAACATTTATATGCACTATTTAATATTTAACCGAAAGAAAAAATAAGAAAATAATATAATGTATATATTTATTCATGAAGCATTTTGTTTATTCAACAGAATACTTTAAAAAGAGAATGCATGTAAAAACTCTGTAAACTTCCTTTACAATGTAGCTCTACTTAAAGAAGTACTGCAACAAGTTTAAATGTTTGTTAAATCCCCCAGTGTACTAATCCCTTTCTGCCGTGTAAATGTGTCCTGTGGCCCTTCTACCCCACCTGTACGTATAGCAAACAACACTGGACAAAGGTGAAACCAATTGTAAATGACAGCTCAGAGGTGAGGGAGCCTGATGGAGAGTGCACACAGAGCCTGCACAGCCCCCCGTTCTCTTCCTCTGCAAGCTGACAACTCTTTCTAATTGTGTAGCCATATCTGTGCTTCCTCTGCTCCCTTACGTGCACATAAAACACTAGCTTAGCCCAGACCATTCTGTTATTTCTAAAAGGAAAGATTATCAAGCTGTTTGCTTCTCTCTTCTTGTGAATTCTGCAGCTGTTCTAATTTTCAAGAACACAAGCTGACAGCTGTATAATCGATCACCTCTGAAAGAGCAGAATAGTCTGGGCTCAGTCAAGTTAGGCAGGCCACAGACAGTGCAAATTTATTTCCTTCAATCATAGGTTGAAGGTCAGAAATTCACATGCTCCCCCCATCAACACAGTTGGTGCTGACAGGGGAATCCCTCCTGTCAAGACATTGTCTTCTCTTGATGGGGGGGGCCGTTATTGCTAGCCGCTATAGCAGCCACTAGCGATAACTGCAAGTAAACCCAGCAGGCTGGTTGTACCAAAGGTACATTTAGCCTGCCTAGACATGGTTCGAATCTCAGCCAGTTCAGCAGGACTGACTGTGTTGTTGGGGGAATCGTGTGAGATTTGAACTGTCTATGAATGGTCTATGGCTAGCCTTAGTGTTTTATATACAAGTAAGGTAGCAGGGGAGGCACAGACAGGACAGACTGCAGTATTTCGAGCGGGTGAGGCTTTAGTAATGGCTTTAACTCCACCAAAGGAACACCCATAATTTTGTCTTCAGCTTGGGGAGGAGATACAGCCAGCCTTGACAGTAATAAAATGCAATTGTATTTTCTAACTAATGCTTTAAAATATAACTATTCAGGAATACCCCCTCCCTTACAGACCTCAGGGTAGTCTGAGCTGGGCAAAGTTTTATTTGAATTGTAAACAAAGCTCTTTTGCGTGTGGTGCATGGCACATAGAAACAAATAAAAGTCAATAGATGGGTTTAGAATCACTATTGAGTACCCTAGGTTGTCTGGCATAAGTTACAAATAACATATTACTTTGGGAAAATGGCAAGCTTTTTGGGGTAACAATGGGCAGTACCACAAAAGAAATAGGCTGAGGCAATTCCCCAATATTTCAGTCTTCTATCAAACAGGACATGTCTTTATAATAAAAGACAGATCGAAAAATAAAAATACTTGAAGATAACTGTACAATGCATTGGAGTAAAATTTCGATCATGCTAACAACAAACTCTCCATTGGCTTTATATTACCACCAATGCATCAATATAAGTTTTGTCATCACTACAGTGTAACTTTACACAAATATCATTGTGGATTTGAAAATGGGTTGTCATGAACTTTTCTAAATGACTAAATGATACTTTTGGAGGCGCAAAAATGAGAGGTGTGTGGGGAGAGGGCAAGGCATTTGTATAAGTGAATATAAGGTCATAAATAATAACCACTATTTACCTATAACTATGGAAATATAAATGTGAAATCTGCTTTAACTGATTGCATAATAAAAAAAAACATCTGAGTCTGTAGTGCTTTAAGCTGTTTAATGTATTTATTTTAACATTGACACTTTTTCCATATTGCCTTACAGATATTATTTAAATATATATTAACAAAGGTGTATTGTAGGGTCAGTTTAGATGGAAGCAAATTATAAAAAAGCATGGCTTTGCTTTGTAGGGACAGAATAGGCGATGTGAATTACATTTTATTTTAATTTAGCATCTCAACCAAGTGACAGTTTCAAGATTTCAAAGACAGGCCTTGTTGCAGTGCCAAAAGTTTAAAGAGAAAATAAACTAATTGGCTCATGAGAAGCGTGAGCACTTCACAATTTTTTGGCTCTTTTGATTTGATAAATTGATTGGCTGTTTTGAAAATAAAATGAAAGAAGTTACAAATGCACACTGTGTGTAATGGCATGGCTATTGTTCTAATAAAACAATGTATTTATCTTTGCAGATGTGACGCAGGCTATAGTGGTTCAAAATGTGAAAAAAAGGACTTTAATGTGTTATACGTTGTCCCAGGCCCCGTACGCTTCCAGTATGTCCTAATAGCAGCAGTGATTGGAACTATTCAGATCGCCATTATCTGTGTTGTAATCCTTTGCATTACAAGGTTTGTACTTGTTTTTGTAAAAAAAAAAAAATATGTTTTATTTGCCCTAGCAATGATCCTTTAACCATATAAACTGTGTACTAAACCATTAGGGATTTTAATGACAACATTTAAAAAGTAAAAAATATGTAATACCAGTAGAAATCTATTTTTGTATATTTGCATAACAGACCAAGAAGACCGGCTATACGACAATACAGTCATCCCCCAACTAGGTTCAATTTCCTATTTGCATTTCCTAGAGGTATGCAAATGCAAACATGATTAAAAAAAAATGACCAGGCAGAGTTTTTTTACTGGGGACAAATTGAAGACATGTTTGCTAATCGCCTTCTTTAGGTTTGTGTGTGCAATTGATGAACGTAATGGTTCTTGTGCACATTATGATGATTATATTGACAATCCTCAAATGATATGGCACAAAAAGAACCAGAAGAAATAAATATTTCAAAGGAACCTGGACCAGATGATTTATACCATCAAATCATCTTTGTATATAATGTTTAGTCTCCTTATCATGACTTGAATTCCACCAGTTGACTGGCATAATAATTATTTACAGTACCTGTAAGTTTTACTTCTGTTGTTGGAAATTTATCAGATTCACAGTTGTTAACATAGCACCTACAATATTATATGATAAGGATAGTACCATTGCCAGTGTTAACTAGTGATATACCTATAGATATGAGCGATATATATGCCTTCACATCTACACATATATATCCTGGTAAAAAAGGTTCAGACACTTAGGTGAAAGCAGGAACACAACAGAAATGTAGTGGTATACAGTATGGTGCAGTAAAAAGGACCTAAGTGTGGCACAAAGGAATATATTTATATATCAGGAAATTAAAAGCATTTTAAAACATTATTAAATACAAAACAGTGAGATAGATAAGATAAGTATTGAAAAAGCATCCCATGTTTTGAATATATCCTAGCATATATATATATATATATATACAATTTCAAAAAAGTTGGGACACTGTACAAAATGTGAGTAAAAAAGGAATGGACTAATTTACAAAACTCATAAACTTATATTTTATTCACAGTATAATATAGATAACATATCAAATGTTGAAAGTGAGACATTTTGAAATGTCATGCCAAATATTGGCTCATTTTGGATTTCATGAGAGCTACACATCCTAAAAAAGTTGGGACAGGTAGCAATAAGAGGCCAGAAAAGTTAAATGTACATATAAGGAACAGCTGGAGGACCAATTTACAACTTATTAGGTCAATTGGCAACATGATTGGGTATAAAAAGAGCCTCTCAGAGTGGCAGTGTCTCTTAGAAGTCAAGATGGGCAGAGGATCACCAATTCCCCCAATGCTGCAGCAAAAAATAGTAGAGCAATATCAGAAAGGAGTTTCTCAGAGAAAAATTGCAAAGAGTTTGAAGTTATCATCATCTACAGTGCATAATATCATCCAAAGATTCAGAGAATCTGGAACAATCTCTCTGTGTAATGGTCAAGGCCGGAAAACCATACTGGATGCCTGTGATCTTCGGGCCCTTAGACGGCACTGCATCGCATACAGGAATGCTACTGTAATGGAAATCACAACATGGGCTCAGGAATACTTCTAGAAAACATTGTTGGTGAACACAATCCACCATGCCATTCGCCATTGCCAGCTAAAACTATAGGCCAAAAAAGAAGCCATACCTAAACATGATCCAGAAGCGCAGGCATTTTCTCTTGGCCAAGGCCCATTTAAAATGGACTGTGGCAAAATGGAAAACTGTTCTGTGGTCAGAAGAATCAAAATTTGAAGTTCTTTTTGGAAAACTGGGACGCCATGTCATCCGGACTAAAGAGGACAAGGACAACCCAAGTTGTTATCAGCGCTCAGTTCAGAAGCCTGCATCTCTGATGGTATGGGATTGCTAGTGGCATGGGCAGCTTACACATCTGGAAAGGCACCATCAATGCTTAAAGGTATATCTAAGTTCTAGAACAACATATGCTCCCATCCAGATGTCGTCTCTTTCAGGGAAGATCTTGCATTTTCCAAACATGACAATGCCAGACCACATACTGCATCAATTACAACATAATGGCTGCGTAGAAGAAGGACCTTGGTACTGAAATGGCCAGCCTGCAGTCCAGATCTTTCACCCATAGAAAACATTTGGCGCATCAAAAAGAGGAAGATGCGACAAAGAAGACCTAAGACAGTTGAGCAGCTAGAAGCCTGTATTAGACAAGAATGGGACAACATTCCTATTCCTAAACTTAAGCAACTTGTCCCCTCAGTCCGTTTGCAGACTGTTATAAAAAGAAGAGGAGATGCTACACAGTGGTAAACATGGCCTTGTCCCAACATTTTTGAGATGTGTTGATGCCATGAAATCTAAAATCAACTTATTTTTCCCTTAAAATGATACATTTTCTCAGTTTAAACATTTGATATGTCATATATGTTGTATTCTGAATAAAATATTGAAATTTGAAACTTCAACATCATTGCATTCTGTTTTTATTTACAATTTGTACAGTGTCCCAATTTTTTTGGAATCAGGCTTGTATGTATATACAGTATATATATATATATATATATATATATATATATATATATATACCCCTCACATTTTTGTAAATATTTTAGTATATCTTTCATGTGACAACACTGAAGAAATGACACTTTGCTACCAAAGTAAAGTAATGAGTGTGCAGCTTGTATAACAGTGCAACAAAAGTGCGTACACCCCTAAGTTAAAATGTCCAAATTGGGCCCAAAGTGTCAATATTTTGTGTGGCCACCAATATTTTCCAGCATTGCCTTAACCCTCTTGGGTATGGAGTTTACCAGAGCTTCACAGGTTGCCACTGGAGTCCTCTTCCACTCCTCTATGATGACATAACGGAGCTGGTGAATGCTAGAGACTTTGCACTCCTCCACCTTCCACTTGAGGATGCCCTACAGCTGCTCAATAGGGTTTAGGTCTGGAGAAATTTTTGGCCTGTCCATCACCTTTACCCTCAACTTCTTTAGCAAGGCAGTGGTCGTCTTGGATGTGTGTTTGGGGTCGTTATCATGTTGGAATACTACCCTGCGGCCCAGTTTCCGAAGGGAGGGGATCATGCTCTGCTTCAGTATATCACAGTACATGTTGGCATTCATGGTTTCCTCAATGAACTGTAGCTCCCCAGTGCCAGGAGGACTCATGCAGCCCAGACCATAACACTCCCACCACCATGCTTGACTGTAGGCAAGACACACTTGTCTTTTTACTCCTTACCTGGTTGCCGCCACACATGCTTGACACCATCTGAACCAAAAAAGTTTATCTTGGACTCAGGCCACAGGACATGGTTCCAGTGATCTACGTCCTTAGTCTGCTTGTCTTCAGCTAACGGTTTGTGGGCTTTCTTGTGCCTCATCTTTAGAAGAGGTTTCCTTCTGGGACGACAGCCATGCAGACCAATTTCATGCAGTATGCTGCGTATGGTCTAAGCACTGACAGGTTGACCCCCCCATGCCTTCAACCTCTGCAGCAATGCTGGCAGCACTCATATGTCTATTTCCCAAAGACAACCTCTGGATATGATGCTGAGCACGTGCACTTAACTTCGTTGGTCGACCATGGTGAGGCCTGTTCTGAGTGGAACCTGTCCTGTTAAACTGCTGTAATGTCTTGTCCACTGTGCAGCAGCTCAGTTTCAGGGTCTTTGCAATCGTCTTATAGCCTAGGCCATCTTTATGGAGAGCAACATTTCTTTTTTTCAGACCCTCAGAGAGTTCTTTGCCATGAGGTGCCATGTTGAACTTCCACTGACCAGTATGAGAGAGTGAGAGCGATAACACCAAATTTAACACACCTGCTCTCCATTCACACCTGAGACCTTGTAACACTAACCAGTCACATGACACCGGAAAGGGAAATAGGCTAATTGGGCCAACTTTTGGACATTATTACTTAGGGGTGTACTCACTTTTGTTGCCAGCGGTTTAGACAATAATGGCTGTGTGTTGAGTTATTTTGAGGGAACAGGAAATTTACACTGTTATACAAGTTGTACACTCACTACTTTACATTGTAGCAAAGTGTAATTTCTTCAGTGTTGTCACATGAAAAGATATAATAAAAGAATTATATAAAAGTGAGAGGTGTACTCACTTTTTTGAGATACTGTGTTAATATATATATATATATATATATATATATATATATATATATATATATACTGTATATTAGGATATATTCAAAACATTCAGGATGCTCTTTGGGCATCAAAAGACTAATTTTACTTTCAGGTGTCTTAATTAATATAGAGCTAGCTTCCATAGATTAATACTGACTGGTCCTGACTGGTGAGCAGCCGTAACTAATCTAATCAAATTAGACTAATCATTTGAGGATTGGATACCCGTCTTTGTTACTACAGACTTGCTCCTTTTCATGCAAATTGCTATTGAGCTAACTTCCTAGATCTTTGGAGGTAAAACTATGTTATTAAAGATGAAAGCTGTCAGTATATCTTAGATCCATCTATAGTCTTTTTACATTTCTGAAAATGGTCCTAAAATCCACATATTTAAACACAGAGATGCAAGGAGGAGCAATGAAATAGAAATATTTAACAAAATAAACAAAATACAAGTGTTTTTTCTTTACCCACTTGGGTGGTAAAGGTTGTTGTACAGGGTTATGCAATGGAGACAAATATCAATTTAGAAATGGATTTATTGACTCAAAGATAAAAAAGATACAAATGATTAATTGTGAAGTCCCTTAGTTTATGGTAAATAAACACCCAAGTAAAAAAAAAAAAAGCAAAAACATCTCTGGGACTGTCATTGTGGCATTTACAAAGAAACTTACAACACATGAAAGACACGTCTAAAATATCATAATTTTTTTTGGGCCATAAATTTAAAATTGCATACAGAGGGCACACACCAATAAAGTCACTTAAGAGGTTTAATATGTAACATAGATAGTAGCTGACCAACCACATCATTATACATAGGCCTTAGACATTACAGGAATCGTTTTGGCATAGAGGGTTACAATAATGTGGTGTTTCTGGAATATGTATTGTGTGGTGGTTGGTCCGCTATGATCTAGGATACATGCTTTAATGTCTTAAAGGGCTATTTTGATGTGTGCCCTCTGTATGCAGTTCCACTGTGGACACTTATATGGTGACATTTGTCTGCTTGAGATAGATCTCCTCTCACTGCCTTTTGTGTCTACAGGATGGGAAACAAACATATCCCTTTGTATCCAAAGGGATGCAGATTGCAGGTAAATACTGGAGTTTTAACCTTTATAAGCTCTACTCTATCTAAAATAAAAATAAAAAGTTTGGGTTTCAGATACTGAACACTTTAACCACTTTTTACCTGCCCTATAGCAGATTTACTGCTACAGGGTGGCCGTTCTGTGCAGAATCACGTATATATTCATAAATCTGCACTTCCACATCTGCCACTTCTGCTGTGATTAGTCACAGCAGATGCCGATCAGCGGGTGCCAGCCAATAGATGTCCATCAGAACACGCTGATCGGCAAGGAGAGACACAGGACAGAGCTCTGCCTATGTAAAAAAAGGCAGAGCTCTGTCCTATCAGCAGGGATGTGATGTATTTTGTTTCCTTGCAAAGCAGGGAATAAAATCTACCAGATCCCTTAGTAAAAGCAGCAAACATAGTAAACATAAACACTGGTTGGGCACACATTTAACCCTTTGATCACCCTAGATGTTTAACCCCTTCCCAGCCATTGTCATTAGTACAGTGACAGTGCATATTTTTAGCACTGATCACTGTATTAGTGTCAGTTGGTGTCAGATCTGCAATATTGCAGTCCCACTATATGTCGCTGATCCCCACCAATACTAGTATAAAAAAAAATTCCAGTATATATACCATAGTTGGTAGACACTATAACTTTTGCGAAAACCAATCAATATACGTTTATTGGGATTTTGTTTACCAAAAAATAGGTAGCAGAATACATATTGGCCTACATTTTGTGAAGAAATTTAGATTTTTTTTTTTTACATTTTGAATATGTTTTATAGCAGAAAGTAAAAAATATATATATTTTTTTTCTTTAGCTAAATTATCTGTCTTTTTTGGTTTATAGCTCAAAAAATTCAAGAAACACAGTGGTGTTCAAATACCAGCAAAAAAAAAGCTTTATTTGTGGGGGAAAAAAATGACATAAATTCAATTTATGAACAGAGTTGCATGACCGCGCAATTATCACTTAAAGTAACACAGTGTCGTATAGCAAAAAATGGCCTGGTCATGAAGGGGGGTAAATCTTCTGGAGGGCAAAAGATTAAGAAAATCTACTTTTTATGAGTAGAAATCTGTTGCGATGGATGGCTGAATGGACTTGATTCTGAGGACTCAAATTAACTAAAACCAGTTGATTTGGAATATATAATATGCATAGAAAACTTGCTTAGGGACAGTGTCTGGAGGTGTGATCAATGATTTATACTCAGAATGAGTTACAATTGTAAATGGGTATACCCTTAGGTTAGCTTTTTTATACATTGTTAATCTCAATATTAAAAACTACTATTTTTTTGTTGATGGCACAAAGCTATGTAGTGTAATACAGTTCATGTGAGATGACTTCAAATTACAAGCTGACCTAGACACAGTGGACAAATGATTAGGCAGCTACATGGACAATTAAGTCTTTTTTGTGCGCATTTTGGTTGGGTTACTTCACTTACACTGCTGTAATAAATCCCTTTCTGGTAGGGGTTGCATGCATACCACCAAGTTCAAACAAAATGACCACCAAAATGCCACCAAGTTCCCTTTGCTATGTAAGTACTTCTTTGCACTACCAAGGGAGTTCTTCTAGCTCAAACCCTGTGTTTCTGATAGCTCATGTCTCCAAAGAAACCACAGTTATACTAGTTCATTCAACAAAGGCTAACCAATTTCAGGATCTTGAAATGTGGCATTATAAACCCACTGCTTATAAAAAAGCCATTATTCTCCTACACAGAAATGGCACACCAATCCCTATAGGGTATTAACTTGTGTTTTTGCTGGCAAAACAAGTGCAAGCCTCCTTTGATCTCAAGTTCTATTCCAGTGATTCTCCTAATGCCTATTACTACTCAGAATGAGTTCCAATAATGTATGACTCTCTTTTTACATAAGCAAGCAAAGAGCACCTGTGAATCATTGGCAGGAGGGAGCACATTGGGAAAATTGCTGAAGAATAGGCAGATCTTGTTTGTTGTAGACTTTGTAACTTCATGCAATGCCAGTCTGTAGCTTCTAAAGCAGGGGTCTCCAAACTTTGACCATCTAGTTGTTCAGGAACTACAATTCTCATCATGCTTAGTCATGTCTGTGAATGTCAGAGTTTTACAATGCCTCATGGGACATGTAGTTCCAGAACAGCTGAAGGGCCCTAGTTTGGAGATCCCTGCAAAAAAGTGTGACATTATTTTACCCCAATGCCAAAGATTTGCCCTATCTTTAATATGTAGTTAAATTTTGAGCACTACCTCAAGAACACAATGTACTGTTACGGGGTGAAAAAGGGTATAAAAGCATAAAAATAAATTACTAGTACAAATGTATAATTATAGAAGCATCACACTGCCTAAGAAAAATGAATAATGTATTTACTAATTGTGGTACTTTTAGACTACTGGATTCTACTGCTACCTACAGGATGTTGGACACTGGCAAAGCAAAAGTGTATGGACAACCCAGTATAATCCCTTCCACTCCCGGCATGTCTCCGTTTTTTTCTAGACTCCCAGCTGTTGTACAATCACTGTGGCACAACTGAGCAGCTTTAGGATTAGCACTTCTCTCTGCTCCTTGAAGACCATTGCCAGACCCTACCAGAAGGAAGATGCCGGGCAAATGTGTATTGTTGGTTTGGGTACTGGATCTTGTATTAAAGCACTCACCTTGGCATGCAGTGCATCTTGTTGAGTTAGCCACAGAGTGCTATACAGGTCCAGGGTTGTGACACTTGGTGACCTTAACCCTCAAAACCCCTTGGGGGCATGCCCACTGGAGGGGTAAAAATGTTCATACTGGAGTCTTGCAGTACCTACTGTCAAACAAACAAACTACCATCAGTGATCACATGGTGTTGTCCCTACTCTCAGGATACCCCCCGTGTATTCTTATTTTTCCATAGTGGGTTAACTAAAATAGCTGCAACACTTTACACATCTGTTGCAGACACTCCATTGTGCACTGCAACAGTTTATTCACTCTGCCCTATGTGTGCTAAAACACTTATTACTGGCACCATGACACTTCTCTGCAGTGGATCAGTAGATAAACCTTTGCAGGTAATGTCTCACTTACTGTCAGCGATACCACATGCAGGCATCCAGCAAGGGCGATCCGATCAGTTGGCTGCACTTAAGGAATTAGTACTTAGACTGAATATGTTTAAAATAAGTTTAATAAGCCAAATAACATACTCCAATACCAACACCAGTAAACTATAAATAAAGTAAGTGAAAATAAATGTGGCAGTGCAAAACCAAAATAATAACCTAACTTACTATATACAAAATGAAGGGAGCACACAAAAGCAAGACAGGACAGACACAGGAGACAAGGGGAACAGGAAGCCAGGTACAAGAACAAGACTCGGGATCAGGGTATAGGTTTCAGGATCAGGGTTCAGGCTCAGACAGGGGCACAGCTTGCAGGTAAAATACTGAAGCCCTGAACCTCAGTGAAAGGCGGGCTTATTTTTCCCCAGCAGTCAACATCAGGTGCAGCCTAATTAAGTGTACAGTCTAGCTGCTGGGAGACACCCACTGATGGCCACCGGAAGTACCCCCTCCAATTCCAGGAACAACAGCCACCAGCAGGTGACTCAAGTAATGACTCTGATCTTAACAGTTACCCCCCTTGAGGAGCGGCCTCTGGATGCTCCATTCTGCCTTTAACCCGAAAGTCCAAAAAGGTTTCTCCTCCATATTTGTGAACCTGCTGAAAGGTGCGCCACCAGGGTCCAGTAATTGGTAATGCACCCTATTGCCAGGGTCTGAAAGCTGTCTTGGTACCCCACAGGTCAGATTCCTGAAGAGGCATAGCATCAGAAATGTACATGCCCTTAATGCAGCAAATGTCTCAACGCTGGGACCAAAGACTAGCTGGCTATCGAGCAGGGAAGCATCAGAGGCAAGCAGGGCATCAGGCAGGGAAGCGTCAGAGGCAAGCTGAGTATCAGGCAGGGAAGCATCAGCACCAGTGTTAAGTTTGGCAGCAAATTTCTATTTAGTTTTAGTCATAGTCTTTTGACTAAAATGTGATTTTAGTTTTAGTCATATTTTAGTCTTTTGATTAAAATACTATTTTACTTTTTAGTCGTATTTTAGTTATCTGAATTGTTTTAGTGATAGTTTAGTCTACTAAAATCTCCAGTACATTTTGGTCAACTAAAATCTCATACATTTTAGTCAACTACAAATCGAATGGGTTAAGGTAAATTTCTAATGCATTATTTAAAAATTTCTCCAGAATTTTCAAACTAGTTATATACTCCTGGAGTAAAAATCGAATAATATGTTATTATGTATGGTATTAAGGTTTGAACACGCACTACAGACACAGATATAACGTCTTTATAAATAAAACAAACAAAAATACAAGTGCAACTTTAAAATACAAAAGAAAAAAAAACTGTGAACTATATTGGCTGTACTGTCATTGCACATATTACCTGAATATATTACCAACATTAAATATTAAGAAAAAAATATAAGAAAAGCCTTTTTCTTAATTTTTTTTCTCTTTCAGCAGCTTAGTAGATGCCCCCTACTTATGCTTATGCGGTGATGCAATACATGTTTAAACTTTAATGTGCTATTATTACAGTCTTTGGATGGAATTGTGTTGCTGATTTAGAAATGGCCAGCAGATTAGTGTAAATTTTGATGTCAATTTTCAATTTTGTTTTGGTCATAGTCTTTTGAATAAAATTTAATTTAAAGCGGAGTTCCACCCAAAAGTGGAACTTCCGCTTTAGATATTCCAACCCCCTGACATGCCACATTTGACATGTCATTTTTTTTTGGGGGGGGAACGGGTACCTAGTTTTGACAGGTACCCGCTCCCACTTCCGCTCGGAGCGCCGCGGCGCCCTGAACGGAAGTTCTCCTCTCCCCCTCCCTCCCTGCAATCTTCTGGGACACGTCAGAGGTCCCAGAAGATTGCCGGCCAATCACGACGTGCAGCGCGACTCGCGCATGCGCAGTGGGTACCCGGCTGTGAAGCCGCAAACTGTCACAACCGGGTGCCCACAGCAGTGATGCCGGCGCCGAGGGAGAGGATCGAGGCTTCGGGCGGCCGCATCGCTGGACCGTTGGACAGGTGAGTGAAATGGCTGGAACTCTGCTTTAAGTTTTCGTCATATTTTTATAATCTAAATTGTTTTAGTCGTATTTTAGTTAACTAAAATAGTGTGAATTTAGTAGACTTTAGTAGCTTTCTGAAAAAAATGAAGCATGCTGGAAGTGGGAGGGGTTATATCGGGCTATCTTTACAACTTTCGTTTGCCAGCGTCCAATCTCCTGAAGGTGGCAGTATAACCCAGTAGTCTAAAATTATTATCCTGTGTCCTGTCATGTACTCCAACAAATAGATTTTACAGGTAAGATGAAAATCCTATTTTTTTTTTTCTTGTTTGTTTGCAATACCTCTACTACAGTCATGCTACTGGTAATTATATAGATCATATACTGTTTATTATAAAAAAAGAAACATCTACAATCATTATGCCACTCAATGGTGGGATATTGGCATGCTCTAAATGCATTTCATGAACAAAGTGTACTTCTTAGGGAGAAAGTTGATGGTAGGTGTGTATCTAGAATGCATAAAAAAAAAAATTATGATATTCGATAAGAAAGATTATATAGACAACCTTCCATATTCACTCAAAATATGTATTGTTTACCTACAAAAATGAAAAGACATATTAATAAAAACTTTGCACCAGCGTTGTTTTTATAGTATGTACTTCATAATTTTAATGTGATTGGTAAAAAAAACATTCATTTTACTTGTAAAGTGTGATGTTTCCATAATCAGATATTTATGCTTGTAAAGTCCAAAAAATCTTCTTTCTTTGGTTTTCAATTAACATTTTGGAAAGATTTCGGTACAACCCCAGATAGGGAGATAATATTCATGAATATCATGCGCTATTATTAGTTGATTACATAATTAAATTAGGGCTTTAGAGAACATTAGTTATGAGGGAAGGGTAATTTACTGAATGTATTCACTCCCCCTAAGGGGAAATATAATTTCATTTTTATAAATGGCCGATATGAAAATCAGCAGTAAACTGTTTATTGTAAAGTCACCAGAGAAGACATAATAAACAAACTATAAAAGCTAAAAATGAGTCATAGACTTCAACAGGAACTGGTTCTAGCAAATACAGTGGATTCATTAACAAAAAAAAAAGTTCAATGCTTTCCTTTCTAAAAAATATATAAATTTTGAACTACTAATTTATCCAATTATAACTAAGAGCCAGGAAGGATTGTTTTCCCTATTAAAGCAAATTGGACCACACTTTTAAAAGTTTTTTTTTTACTTTCCTCTGAATTACCAAGGATTGTTTTTCTGTTTAAGATTGAATTTGAGGGACTTGTGTCTTTTTGATCCTTTTCAACAAATAATAACCAAATATACCCTAATAAAGGGATTCCCAAACTCCAGTTGTTCAGGAACTACAATTCCCATCATGCCTAGTCATGTATGTGAATGTCAGAGTTTTACAATGCCTCATGGGATGTGTAGTTCTGCAAGAGCTGCAGGGCCATAGTTTAGGAATCCCTCCCCTAATACATCCATAATGTATTCATGCAAGTGTACATACTGTATATCGTGTCCAATTAATATTCTTTCAGCCAATATATTGTATTAGTTGACACTGCCCTTTGTGTCTCAATCCAGCCATCAAATTTTTCCATCTCATTTGGCAAAGCGCTGCATTCAAAACAAATTCCTGAAACAAATTATTACTTAATTTATCATATTATAGAAAACTCAATACCCTTCTGTCCTGAAATATACTTATTTAATCTTTAGTTTACATCCAGATTCAAATAATTCAACTGCTCTAAAATTGCATTTTTTTTTTTTTAATACGTTTACCTATTAAAAGGCAACTCCTTAAATTGGCCATACAAAAATTGGCTCAAGTTCTTGCTGAATCTACCAACATTTGGGCTCTGGCTGGCCCTGTTAGCACCAAGTTTGATTGAAAGAAGTAAAGGAGCTGTGTGAAAAATTATTGACTCAAGTGACTGCATCCTATCAGATCAGATTGGGCATTCAGAAAGCTGCAGGTGTTGCAGCAGTCTGCATATAATAGCTGAAAGGGGAGATTCCTCCACCCATGTTGTTTAGTATGAATGGAGAAATCTATTAGACTTTTTGTCTTTCAACACATGGTTTGAACGAGAGAAATCTGTGGGTATCTAGCTAGTATTTCCTATGCTGAGAGTTTTTCCAACAAATTTTGGAAAAGTTGATCATGGAGAAAGAGAGCACAGTCACATCACATGCCCTGCCAAAGTCATATGATCAAGCTCACCTAACTGAGGAGTAGAGTTAACACTTATATACTGTGGAGAATGGTATCTACTCTCCATTTTAAATAGGGCTGCCAATCTTTGTTTGGATACAGATTACTGTTCCTATGTGGCATCACAATAAAATGTAATCAATTCTCCAACTCTAAAGCCACCACATAGAGTGAAAACTTACAGTGGAACCCACCAAAGAGACAAGAGAACCTCTCCCCCACCCATAAAGCTCATCTTATTTGAAATGCATATGACTACATTGCATGCTATTAAGGTAAGCCTCCTTAGTAATCCTTCCTCCTAGGCTGACAGTTTTTTAATATGAAACAGAACAACACAAAATTTGACATGAATTAATAAGGTGACTCTATGATACTTAAAGGATAAGTTCACCTTTAGACCCATGTTACATGTTACACCTATGTTTAGGGTGTAATATGCAGCATGAGAGCATACATGAGCCCAGAATTCAACTTACATTTGTCGTCTTGCCAGAATCCTAGTGTGCATCTTTTGTTTCATAGCTGTTTGTTTTTAAATTTAGCGTGGCTGTGCGTACCCACGCCCAATTCCCCACACAGCCACATCATTCCTCTCTGCTGGAGATTCTAAGCAAAGACTATACTTCCTATAGTCTACAGAGTGTGCACACATTTCTTTCTCCTTCACCCTAGGAGCAATCACAGGCTCTGTGCATGCTCTCACTTAGATTCTTCCTCTTCGCCCTTCGGGTCTGGTATGGATTTTGAGGGAAACCATGCCAAAAGCTAAAAACAAATGGTATGGGATCCCCCTAAAAAAACAATACCAGACCCATTTTTAAGCATGCAGCCTGGCAGGTCAGGGAAGGTGGGGGGATGAGTGAGCACTCCCCTCCTGAACCAAACCAGGCCATATGCCCTCAACATGGGGAGGTGCTTGGAGGCAGGGGGGGTTCTCCCCAAAGCACCTTGTCCCCATGTTGATGGGGACAAGGGCCTCTTCACCACAAGTATTCAAAGAGAAAGTTTGACCGCACTCAGGAGTAGATAAACTGGAAGTGTTTATTCCCATAAACTTAAATGCACAGGTGCATCACACAGACATAGGACAGGTTGACGCGTTTCACGATTCTACTGGTCGCTTACTCATAACCATAATTGGATATGAGTAAGCGAACTACACTCCCAACTAAGGCTCCCACCGAAGACAGTTCTGCTGTCTCCCACCACGAAATAAACTAAGTGGGCAGGGCCACCAGGTGATGTCACTAGATGGCCCTGTCCACTTGTGATGTTACCGACTGGGGCTTGCTGGGTTGATGTTGTCACAACGGGCGGGGTACATGGTGATGTCACTGGGTGGCCCCGCTCTTGGTTGACCTAGCGGCAGGAGGTGGTGGAGCTGTCATTTGGTGGGAGCCCTTGTCAGGAATGAAGCCATTACTTCTTGCTTTTTCGGGCTGGCGGCCAACGTTTATTGTGATTGACGTATCTACACTGGTGGACAATTTTTTTTTATTATTGTTTTTTAATAAAGGACTAAAAAACTTTTTACATTCAGCTGTCTGCTGGGATCCCAGCTAATAGCTGATGACTCATTAGTTGTTAAGTATGCAGGTGGCTGCCCACTCCTTAACAACCAGCTATTTACACTGTTAAGGACACTGGCTACTGTCAGCAGTAAATTAGCGCAGGTTTTCACTACTAACTTACCGCATTTTCTCATAAAATAGGGCATGCAGTATTTTAGTATGGTTTTTTATAGTGAATGCCAAAAAAAATTAGAAAAACGCTGTGTGGTGTCTTTCAGCATACTCAGATGCGGTAAGTTACCACTTTGTGAATGAAGCCCAGCACTATGAAACAAGCAGAATATGCTCAGTCTGACAGCCTATGTGGTACATCAAGTGCTGTCTTCTCCGGCTCTGTGTGAGCAGACCGTAAACACTCATTTGTTACAATGTAAAAGCTTTCTGTCATTTGTTTTAGATTAAAGTGGTTGTAAAGGCAAATATTTTTTTACCTTAATGCATAGAATGCATGAAGATAAAAAAAATCTTTCTGTGTGCAGCAGCCCCCCTAATACTTTCCTGAGCCCCCTCCCAATCCAGAGATGTCCACAAGAACCTTGGCTCTCTGGGCACTTGTATTCCTGATTGGCCATCACAGCCAATGGACACACAGAGCCTCGGTTCGGAAGGGCACCCGTCAGGAGGGAGGGGCCAGGAGTGCCGGCATGGGATCCAAGAAAAGGAGGATCTGGGCTGCTCTGTGCTAAATTGCTGCACAGAGCAGGTAAGTATACCATGTTTGTTATTTTAGAAAAAAAAACAAACAAGACTTTAATCGCTTTAAAGTTACCAGTCACTGACATCTCTGCACCCTCAGTTTTTTTTACGAATGTTCCATAAAAAAGCAAACCCTAAAAACAAGTCTTCTCATCTCCCCCAAAACCCCCCACCACTACCACAACCGAAGGGGGTGAGAAGACTTATTAAAAAGTTGTTAGGAAAGGCAGTGACTGTGGAAGGGAACTGCCAGGCTGCTAAGTGTGTGGAATAGACAGCTCTCTGCCTGCTTGCTCTTATGTGCTGTGGGCAGCCAGTGAGATGATTCCTGAAGCAGCTTTGAGTGTTCCTGAGTGCGTTCCTAAGGATCACTTTTAGCTGCCTGTGTCAGATTTCAGAAGGACAGCTGAAGGTAGTAGTGTGCTGACATTATCTCGTTTGTAGTCCAGCCGTCCTTCCTGAAGATTTCTAACTGAAAGTCCATACTTCAGACACGGACTTCAGCTTAGAAGTCGAGTCTGCAGAACCCTCAGCATTGCACCCAGGGGGCACTCACCCTGATTGCAATGCTTCCCGGGTTTAAATGTTTTTTTTTTTTAATCAATACATATTTTTTTATCATACAATTAGTGCATTTATGAGATAGAAAAAGGTGAACTTAACCTTTAATGGCTCTGGCACACACTAATAGTGAAGGTTTTTATTGGATGTTTAAGGGGCCCTCTATTGAGCAATGGCTTTATGCAGATGGCGTGTCAACAGTGAGTGACAACAAACCATAAAATGTGCAGTACTGTTGGCATATATGACAAGTTATAACTGTAATTTCTATCCAATCCTTTAATAACTGTGCACAGGGATAAAGTAGGTTTACAATTTCAAAATTGTTTGGGGTAACACTATTCCTTATTTTATACAAGTAAACAAAAGCAGTTTGCAATAGGTTTCGGTCAAATAGCAATTCCTAGCTACAATTGAAACCAGTCAATGACCTATTACTACACTCTGAAACACTGCAGCTGTGCCAATATCGGGACATTCAATCAATGTGCAATTATCAGGGATCTTTGCAATTCACTGCAGCTAGAACAGACACAGGGTACCTCACAGGGTCAGTAGGAGTGTACTTCCTGAAACATGTGCTTTCTGCATCACCAATCATATTCAAATTTCCAGGCAGATTTGAATCTGATTGATGGCTGTGAGAAACATTTTAGTAGTGACATTTTTTTTTTACATCAGGCTTTCTGTATGTGAGAGGCAGCAAGGAGGGTGTTCCAGCATCAAAAGCAGGTGTGTTCCAGCATCACCAGATTACCGACAAAAGGGAGTAGGGTGGACTGGTGCAGTACAGCATTGCCTGGATGAAAAACTGAAGTACTGAGCAGGTAGGCTGTGCTCCATGTGCATCTAAAGACTGATTTTTTTTTTTGTTTAGCTATAGTGTATATTTTACACTGCAGCACCATGACATGAACCTTTCACATTTCTGTACAGTCATTTTTTTTTTCTTTTTACTGTTAAACACAAAGAAAATGCAGTTTGTGACAAATGTAAAGAATGTTGTACAGTACCAAAAGTTGACATATTTTATAAGAGGGAGCATTTCAAGTGCACATGGAGTAAAAAAATATTTTGTTTTTTAAAATTCTGTTGATGCACACAAATAGTTTGTGAGTTAGCTTTACTAATATTTCACAGTACCACAAACTTCCGCGCCACAAAAGGAAGTTTTCAAATGTTGGTGGAATCAGAATATTAGATTTTCCAAACATGGATAGCTCTCAAAGAAGCAGCTTGCAACAGAGTTTCTTATTACTACCGCTCGGCAGAAAGTAGTTTTTCATGTTTTTGTACCCTACACTTTTATGCCCTTTACACATAGAAAATGGCTGCTGAAGATGGAGTCTTTGCAGGAAATTAACAAAGAGTGGTGCACATTTCTTGCACCACTCTTCTAAACATACAAAATGGAGCAGATGTGCTCCTTATTAGCAAACGGAGCACAAGCCCCTTTGTTAATTAGGATCGATCAGTTCTCTGTTCTTCCGTCAACTTTATCCCCCAAGCGCTCACTCCAATGAGAATGACAGGTGTCCTGCTCTCCTCAGGCGGGGAACTCCAATCAGAAGTGCATAGAAAAAAGAGAAAAAGGAGGCGCAAACACTTGGAGCATTACCCTTGGACACCTTTAAAATTTTTATTAAAAAAGCCAAAAACATACTCACAGACATGAAGAACATATATTGCATTGAATGAGTCCACCACATGTGGATGTATTCGTCCCTGTCATTGGACTGCTGACGCGTTTTTACAGAGACACGCTTCCTTCCTTAGAGTCTGAGGGTAAGTTTTTGGCTTTTTAATAAAAATTTTAAAGGTGTCCAAGGGTAATGCACCAGGTGTTTGCGCCTCTGTTTTTCCGTGTCTATGACAGACACAGTACAGAGCACAGGAGAGCTAGAGCTGCAGGCTCTGATCTCTCTTCCTATCCCTGACCCAAGTTCTGTTTACAGCAGGAGGGAGAAGGAGGAGGGTTGTTGGCCCTGAAGACTCTGCTCATGTAGTGTAATCACTGTACAGGCAATGAGAGGAATGTGAGCTGTCTTCTGACTATAATGGCACAGGAAGCTTAGTTAATTCCTCAATTAGTTTTTTTACACCTTGTGCCTGACTATTACACACATGCTAAATGAATACTGCAGTTGTAGGGAGGTTTGTAACACATCTAAGGCTTCGGTCTCTGAAAGGACAAGTGTGTGCAGGCAAAATGGTTCTAATCTTCAAAGCAAAAGTAAACCCAAAGGTTTAACAGTTTCCAAAAACAGTTACATTTCTGGCACATGCCGTGAATGTAACTGTCACATTGGATGTGCTCTCAAACAAACTGTCAAACCATCCAATAACTGGTGTCATAACTGATCACATATTCAGCATTGTTACAGTTAAAGCTTAAACAGAGACCAAGTTGGCAAAAAACTATAGGAAGGTTTACTACCACTTTAAGCACAGCTCCATCCATTTTGTAGGTAATTATGATTTGTTCATTATACTATTGAGATTATTCTCTTACCATTATTCTTTATATGCACTCCTAAAACTATAAATTGTAACTCAGTATAGCCTATTGTGCCCCCCTACCATATGGGAGGGCCACTCTTCAGACCTATCAGTTGCAATGCCATTCATTTTCAATGGAATCCCAAATGCACTAAGGCACCACAGCTCATGGTACCTCAAAACCATGTGTGGTGGTGTGTCACATTGGAAAAAATGGTGCATGCCAATTTTCTGGCCCATATTAGTGCATTGGCAGACCATTCAAAGAAATGGACTGCCTTAACGTAACATTCATTGACACACCACTTCAGACTTCATCGATCTAAATGTGCCCTGAATGCTACAGAATCAATGTTATTGGTATACAGTACCTTGTATTAAATGGTTGTTTTAATTATTAAAATGTGTTTTAAAAATCCTGAAAAATGATACAAAACATCCATCTTAAACCTTCTATTCCTACTAAGTGCATTATCAAAAACCTTAGCTACTCCTAAAAAATGCAAAAAATAAAAAAATAAAGGAATCCAATTTGCTTTAACAAAGAAAACTCTTCCTGACATCTCTTGGGGATCTGATAAATCACCTCTTATGAAGCATGAATAATTTAAATTCTATTAGGCTTTCCACATAGCTGATTTTCCCCATGCCCGTATAAGTTCGGTTACCCTTTCCTTTGCTCTTTCCAGTTCCAGGCATACTTTTTGTTAAAGCTGAAGCTTAGGTATGGATATATTTTGCATAGTAATATTGATCCCCACTAGCTTCTCGTGACCGGGTCTCGTGACTATCCTGCTGCTTAGTGAACACAGGGTGGTGCACAATAGGCACAGGAACCATTCCAAGAACACTTTTTATTTCCTCAATAATTGCAAAACATTCACTGATTGGATGACATGGAGAGCCTGATGTCACTGCCCACCTCTCCACCTCGTCCAATCAGAGAACACTTTGTCTTCTTTGAGAAAATTAAAAGTGTTCTCTGAATGGCACCCATGCTGAGTGACTAACCTCCTATGTTCACTATACATCAAAGCAGCCTATTGCCATCGGACCTGAAAGCTAACAGTAATCACTGGAGTACCTCCAGTGATTTCCAGCTTCCATGGGGATTGACAAGATATGGCACATCGATGCTTACATTGGTCCAAGATGGACCCATGCAAAAATATCAATACCTAAACTTCAGCTTTAATTGGTGCACAAAAGCAAAATGTGTATTTATATAAGATGTGTCTATAAAAATAGCGAGAAACAGATTGTCAGCCAAAGGTCTGGGGAACAAGACACTGCATCCCAAAAGTAATAGAATAGGGGACAAGGAATTTGGGGTACTTTAAAGGTGCCAAACAACGACAATGTTCTCTATCATATTTTAAAATCCATATTGAATTTTATTAAGTACATAAAAAATATACTCACTTGTTAAAAAAGATCACATCTGATCCAAGTGTATTATTACAGCGATGTTTTGCTCAAAATGTTTTGCCAAAAGGTAGCTACACATCATAAAAACAATATCGCATGGGGCCGTTCAGCCTTATTTAGCTATGTTTATATACAATTAATTCATATACAACAGAATTACAATGAGTCGTCTGAGAAACTGTTTTCATGCCTGAGGTGCAACCAGGACAAGTATATGTCAATGCCGCAGCCACAAAACTACCACCAAGGGATATCAGTGTGTCATAGGAGGACCATATCCCCACAGTGGAATCCATGAAAAATATCAAATAAGATATTTAAAGAGCCACTGAGCATCAAATCTTAACCCCAGTAAATCCCAAATTAGGGACATAGATTCATCAAAAGTTCACCTGTGTTCACCAGCGAGATATCTTCCGAAAAGGAATTTAACTTCACTTATCTTGATTGGTCCCACAAGGAGGAGCCCAAATGGCCCTATATGCACCACACCTCCTTTTCTATAGCAAATGATCAACTAAGCAAAGAAAGGAGTTGTCATAAGTATACTATTTTACTTTATGTTTCAAAAGTACACCCAACCTGCCGGTATATGGGGGGTTCTTACCTAAAACTGCTGGATAAGGAGAATGGATGTGACAAAAAGAATTCCTCAAAAGAGCTCAACTTGTAGTAACAATGATAAGCAATCCACTGGAAGCAAGCCACTAGGTTAGTGGACTAGCACAAACAGGTGTCATAGGGCTTAGGCTAAAAAGAAACAGACAATGCCACAAGTCAGTGAGTTCAATAAAATCATCCATGTAGACTACAGGGAGTAAGAATACTCGCAGTATATCGTTACCTCATTTAGCAAGACTGCCCTTTCCACAGCAAGGCAGGTGGCCGCACTACAGAGACCACCACCGTGCAGGGCTATTTATAGTCCTCCCATCTCGCAGGGATAGTTAATAATCGTTTGTGGAGGGGCAAACTACATCTTTTTTCATGAGTATTTGCCTGTTTTTAAAATAAGATTGTATATCTATAGAACCCCCCTAACTCACATTGCATGATGGTATTACATTTAGCATCTATAAAAACACCCACACATTTCTTCATAAATACATATTTTATCTGCAAAATGCTGTGCATTTATTATTTTTTAAAGGTAGTTTGTGTAATTACCCAATCATTATGTTTGTATTTATATCAAATAAACTATTGTATTTTTAGAGTGCGATGCACTGCAACAAGTTCTGGCATAATAAACTGATCAATAGCAGTTTTGCATTGCATGAAATTAAATTTCTATTAAAAAATAGTTTTTACTTTAGGTTTTCTTTATGTAAAATCGGTCAAAAGAATCTGTGGCTTCTCCTTGTAGATCTTCAAGTCAATGACACCATACATTGACTTACATATGTACACAATGGTGTTGATTTATTAAAGGCAAACAGACTGTTCACTTTGCAAAGGAATTTTCACTTTGTAGAGGATTTTTCTCTTCGCTTTGTAAATGTAATAAAAATTTGCTTTCCTAAGAATATGTAGCAAGTGCAAGGAAAATTACTGCTGTTTGGATGATGGGAGTCAGCAAAGTTTCACCTCATTCACTAAGCTAAGGGGAAACTCCCTTGCAAAGTGAACATGAACATCCTATTTGCTATTAGTAAACCAACCCCTAGGAACTCATTCCAGGCACTGCTAACTTGCTTTTATTCCATGGTAGTGGAATCTAACGGTTGAAAACATTTTGATGTGCAGTCCACCATATTTTTAATAAACCATCCCCTAAAGTCCTCTACATTTGTGAGTAAATAGAGATCAGATGTGTTAGGCATATCAAAGTTTCCTCAAATAATTCCTCTTACACCATTCCTCTTCTTGATATTTGTCCTTTTTTCTCTTTTAAACTTTTGCTTTTGTTTAATAAAGTCAATTAAATGTGCCTGACACCCCAGGTATGCAGAATAGTGTGTCTATGAAAAGTTCTCCCTTCTTCCAGCCTGTATGCTCTCCAGCATGTGGTTGATTCATCAAGGGGGCTTACTGGAAATAGGCACCTGGCTGTACAATACCAGTCCACTGTTGATGTGCAGCAAGCTCATCTGCAATGTTCCAAATAAGGTGGTGTATGGTAACTTACCTGCCCATTATTCTGTTCACTGAATAAAAATATAAATTGAATTAGGCTATTATTTCTATCCTGAGGACACTCTTTCTTATTTTCTACTTCTTAATATACAGTAATTGTTCTCTTCCCAGTCATGGGCAGGGTTAAAAACCCCTGCTCCAGGACTATTCCTTAAGCTGGATACACATTATCCAACTTTTGTGGTTAGATTTCCTTCAGATTTACCTTTTCTATGTAGTGCAAGGGCCTGCCAGATTGCATAGAAATTGAAAGTGTTTAGGTTTGACCTCATATTATATGGTTTTGGTAAGTCTAAAGGAAAAAGTCTTCAGAAAATCTTATAGTGTGTATGGCCCATTACTCTGTGTCCTCCAGAGGGAGCTTCATGTTTTTTAACTAAAGCAGAAGATTCCGCAAGCTTCATTCAAGTTCCCCCACATTTATTCTTAGTTACGTTATTTATTTAGATTTCATGCACAGCAGTTGATTGTGGCAACGAAACACAAAGTCATACAAATATCTTGCTTCTTTTAAGAAGTGTATGTATATACATGTAAAGCCAAAACTTTTTTAGAGTAGGGTAGTTATAACACCCCTCTTAGGTTATTTTTGATGTGTTTTATGATTTTCCTTCATTCTCTGTCCCAGAGACACAAAAGGAAGTAAGTGGAAATCTCTCCAAAGTGAAGGAAATTTCTGTCCCAAGGTGGCCATATATGTATCGATTTTTAATCAATCTTGATACGAGTGATCACAAACAGGTGATTCACAATCAATGAAAATATCAAATGATGCAACGTAAATGGTATTGATTGAATACATGATCTATCAGAAACCATCTAACAAACCAATCGTTTAATCTATCTGTATTACAGTCAGTTGTCTGACACACACAGTTATTAGTTTAATCAATCAGAAGTGATTGATAAAATCCAGGCACAGCTGATCAACTTGCCAGTGTTGCAATCAGTCAACAGGACAAATAGAGAGTGTGAATCCCTCTAGTAGGAAGGCAGCAAAAAAGACTGAAAGGGTCTAACCTCTACCCACTCTTTCCAAAACTGAAAAGCTAAAAGTTTTGCCTTTACATAAACTTTAAAATGGTGGTAAACCATACCAATTGTTTTTTTTTTTAAAACCCTGCAAAGTAATGTGCTAGTATGCATCACAAACTATAACATTATGGAAGACTTACCTTAAAACAAAGTCCCCCACTGTTACCACTGACAGGCACTTCCATCTTTACCCAGACTTCATGGACCGCATCACAGAGCTGTGAAGGGACAGCACGGGTATACCATCCCTTCAGAGAGCATGAGTTGGTGATGTCACCAGCTGCATGCAGTGTGAATATCTCCTACACCGTACAGGTAAGCCTTCTTATAGGTTTACCTGTAAGTACAAATGCCAAAAAAAAGGTTTACTTTCACTTTAAAGCTGCTCTAAAAATTGTCTCAATAAAATCTCTGCAGATTCTATGTAGAATGCCTTGTTCTCTCATATTGTCCCTAACCAGGCAAGGTCACTGAAGGTGACAGTTGGCTATTGACAGCAAAAGTTGTGCATCATGTGAAATTGAATTAAAGTTGTTATTATTTAGGTTGGCTCCCTACATCCATTTGTAGGCTTTTAAATCTGTTTTTGTTTGTATGTCCTTTGCAGGAACAGGTATACACCATGTATAAAAGCATCAGATTAGCTGTTTCTTCGTGTTGTTGAAAGAAGTAGCAGCAAGTATTTTTTCTCTGTTGTTTAAACTATGTTATCAACAGTAGCATAGTGATTTTTTTTCTAGGGAAATGCACTTTAAAGTAAAAAAAAAAATGATGTTATATATATATATATATATATATATAGTGTGTGTGTGTTTGAAAAGAAAAAAACATTTTAAAATGTACCTCAGTCTCCTTTCACCCTAATCCCAGAATTACAATTTTACATCAGCACTTGAGTTACATTTTACTTTATTGTGGAGAGTAAACATTTACAATTTTTAATGTGACCTGTGAAAAAAAAAAATAGCATGTAAATTCACCCCAGTTCTTTTCTGCTTAAATTCTTTATATTAACTTTATCTTTTTGTGAGTTTTTTTTTAATTTACACTCCATTACTGTAGCATTTACAGCAACATTCTGACTATAAAGGTGGCCATAGATGGATCTAACTTCTTCCAAATCAGCAGGGACCAGACGACTTTCAATCAGTGTGTGGTTGTCCCTGTTCAACAGAAGTCAATCAGTAGATCAACTGATGTTAATTAACAAGTTGAAAAACTTTTGTTGATCACTGGCTGCAGCCAATCAGCTGTACCCGTTATTAAGTGTATCCTGACAGATTATCTGTCAGATTACAATATCCCAGTGGGGAGTATTCCTCCATGGATCGCGTTTGTGTAAACGGAGGAATCAGTTTTTTTTTTGCCTGCTGAATGAAAAAAATAAAAAGAATAATGTATGGCTAGTTTTGCACTGCATGTGAATGTAGCACTGAAGTAGGGCAGGCCTATGATTCCTGCTTTTGTTCCATAGAGAAGAAAAACAACGGGGGAAAGCTTCAGTATCAGTAATGGCAAAAATGTTAAGATTTTGTCAAGTTAAACATAATCTACGTGTACCTGGGTGACATTTAATGTACCTGAAATGAAGACTCCCAACTTTCAGTTGCAGTTTAATGCTTAAGATTAAAAAGTAACTAAACTCTGGAAGCTTTGCCCAAAATAAAAAGGTAGACAGAGGGCTACAGACAAGCCAGCAGCATTGCCTGTGGTCTTTTGCAACTTTTTTCCCTCTTAACTTACTTACCTTGCTTTGTTCTGAACCCTGTCTCTGTGTGGAAGCAGTCATTTTTGTTGAGTCTGGGCTTTGCTTCTTAATGGCAGAGCCCCAAGCAAGGACAACAACGAGCGGCACAATGGGACATCACCAAATCTCACTCCAAAGCTTCTGAGACTAACCATCAGAGACAGCAGTGCCTTAGATCTTACACTGCAGATATATAGCTATGAGGCTGTGGGAACAGGAGTGCCTAGGCACACTAACATATCAGGAAGTACACTGCTATTTTTAGGAGAAATGTTAGACAAAAGGTCCATTCTTCAGTGCAATGCTTAGGTACAATTAGCATTTCTAAATTTTCCCTATGTAGCACCCTTGTCCTAAGCAGGGTTGCTAGTAAATTCAGTTGTGCTAGGTGGTAACTAGCCTGGCTGATTTATAATATTGTGGTCATTGGATTTCCCTCCTAATTCTGGTTTGGCTGTAGTTCTGGCTTCTGTCAGTAGGTGGCAAGGTTACCACCATGAATATGTATCTTTCTCTCAGCCAATCATACTGGTTGTGGAGCATGCCGGGAGAGACTATTTATTTGAAGGCAGTCAGGTGCTCTGTCTCTTACCACCCAGACCCCTGTCTGAGTGGGTGTCTGAGGAACAGCTGCTGCTGGGTAGGCCTGAAACCTGGGGTCTAACCATGTGCTCGGGGCTCTGGAAGGGAGAGCCTGCACACTGCTTGGAAGAGTAAAGGAAGGATGGAGACCTGAGATGAAATACCAAATGTGACTCTGCCATGTGATGGAGAGCCTGGGAAAGCATCAAGATGGAATCATCCACAGAATTCCTGCACCTTCCGTGAGTTACCTGCTGTTTCTATAGAAGACAGCTAAAGCTACAAAGTACAGATAGCTATAGGAGACTGGACCCAGGGGTGAGGAGTTGCCTCCCAGGTCAATACATCGCTTAAAGGCTCTTTTTCTATACTGATATCTGCCTATTCTGCAATTTGTCTAAGGAGTCTGCCAATCTGCCATTTTTCACTAAGGGTGTCCTGTGCCCTACCCCTCTCTCCCATTTTTGTTTCTGTTGTGAGAAATAAACTTCTCCTTGTTTAAGCACAAACGTGACTGGTGCCCATCTTTCTATCTTGTTCACCACCCACCATGCCTAGTAATCTGTACCCTGAGGAGGGATGGCGGCCCTCCCTGTCTCTGGGGATCACCACCAGGCCTCTGGAGGTTGGGGGGGGGCGCTACACCTATAACATAGCTAATCCTCACTTTTTGAGTGAAGTTTCACTTTAAACTACATTACTGTTTAAACAGTGCTGCTCTTTGCAAACAACTGTGTTTAAATGTGGGTTAGGGAAGTAACACAAAATACTACTAGTGATGTATGTTCTTAACATGCCTTAGTGAGGATGGAGGTAGCATGTTGCATTTTCTTATTGTCCCTGCCCTGTACTCACTAGTTGCTGGTAGTGAACAAAAAACGAACTGCTCCCCTTTTTTATTTTTTACTATTCATTATCTTCAAGTAGACTCACTATCCTGTCTTTTCAATACCATACTATAGCAGCATTCCCAGCCATTTTGCTGGATATGGGTCCCCCTGGGTCACCGAGTGCAACAAAAGTACCTTTGTGCATGCTTCTCCAAGTGTGAGCGCTGAGACAATGATCAGTCCAGTATCTTTGGGTTTTGTATTTATTGAGAACTTGGATGGGAGAAGGGAATGAGTGGGATACTCTTTTGGCTCAACTATGCACAATTTGATAGGGACAACTGAAAAAAACTACTTGGCGCTGACTTGACGCTGGCTAGATGCCGGTCAATGCCGGTTGACGCTGGTTAACGCTGACTTTCTACCCGTTAACTCCAAACTGACCTTGGACTGCTTTCTCACATTAAGAAGTCCTTTTTGAGCTCCGCTAAGCACTCTTTGCTGAAGTAGCTACTTGTAATGCTGCTGCACTGCTAAACACTTCAGGGCCCACACCGGCACCCTCTTTCTCTCACTTATCTTCAGGGCTTAAACACTGGCACCCCCTTTCTCTAAACCTTCTCCACAGGTTAGCAGGCTCCTGGCCCCCTCTTCTAGGCAGACCCCTGGGCAGTTTCAAGTACTCACGATACTGTTTTTCCTCAAAACTACTGCCCGGCCAGCAGCTCCCCTTGGTCCACAACACTCTGGATCCCTCTCTGCAGCCCAGCTTAACCTTCGTCCTCTAGGCCGACTGCCCAGGACACTTTTACCTGCGCTGACAGGAGGAGAGACAGCCGTCAGCCTCCTCCTGGGACTCTGCTTCCCACCAAAGATGCTCTGTCATGTGCTCCCCTCAGACTTATACCCCATCTCAGGATGCATTGCGGCAGAATCTGCCTTTTGGGATAGATACAAGCCCAGATGTACTATTGGCTAGGTTTCCTCCACTGTCCAATGAGAGCCCTCATTGGACATAGTGGGGAGACTCCCCAGACTCCACAGACACCCTTGGTAACACATGATAGCCTTACTAAATAATCAGGCCCCCCTGATATGCAGACAGGGCCACCCATATGCTTCTTCCTAGCACCTACCTAGGAGGATGCTACAATACTGAAAAATACATTTGCAATGTCCTTATAGAACACATTTACATTTTATTTAATCAAAAATAGCATGCTTTTTCGTTGCATTATTCTGCGGGAAAATAAGTTAAAATCATTGTAATACCCATTTGATTAACAACGGCCTCAATGAAAACAAATTCGTTTTATTTTTTTTAGACTATAAATGCTTATTGTATCACTGAGCGCATTGAAAGCAAGTAAGCAAACAGGCCAACTGTTGTAAAATATTAATGGCTCTTTTGAGGTCTGTATACATTAATCCATATACTTTATTTTCTTCCTAATCTATTATGTGCTGCTCAACCAAGCAAGCCTTATCAATGTTCACTGCTGAGTAGCTACCAACCTGTGATGACAGGGAACATTTTCTAAGCAATATACCTTTCTACTGTTTCTAGTTGAGTGAATTTTATACTTCACTTGACAAACATCCCCACTGCACTGCAATGCCTTGTAATTTATTTTTCATTTGTTAAAGGCATATCCCATTTTGTAGCCTATCCCCGGTGGCACTTTTAGTGACATACAGTTCTTTGCTGTCTTTAATTTGTTAGAAGCAGACTGCAATATAGCTGCTGAGGGAAGTCAGGTCACGTGGACAGTCACTTGTCTGCAGTGAAAGTATTAGCAGAACTTATTATTTTAAGTATTTGGCTGTACAGAAGTATTAGTACCAAACATGTCACCTGATGGCTGTCAGTTTTCAGCATACAGATAAATTGCTTTAAGAGTACAAAAAAAAAAATAAAAGAGGGAAATGTGACAAGTGAAAGCATGCAGCATTACTCCAAGGTACAGGTTTTCATGCTGGTTGCAGCTTCAATTAAATGTTTAGTGTTTTATCAGTAACGTTAAAGTAAATTAAACCCTAACATAATTACAATTGTTTTTCGCAAAGCATTCATATAAAAAAAAAAAAATAGCTTTTATGTTTTTATTAAATGTATATTTTCCTCTTTTTTTTGTTGGATTTTATTTTTGCAGTTCAAGCTCTTTGCAGCCGCTTCTTGTCTTCATGCATACACCCCAGCGATGGCTGCATGACATTGCCCAATGTTTACTTGTAGTCTCCATCAGCAGCCTGTGTGAAAGAATATATTATATATATATATATATATATATATATATATAACTGTATACTGTGTATATATATATATATATATATATATATATATATATATATATAACTGTATACTGTATACTGTGTATATATATATATATATATATATATATATACATTAACTGGCCACTTTATTAGGTGCACCTGTTCAATTGCTTGGTAACACAAGTTGCTAATCAGCCAATTACATGGCAAATCCAAAAAAAAAAGTCAGTCTTTGTACTCCTCACCTGGTTGCCACCACACATGCTGCAGAAACTCAATCCATTTAGACATCTAGATGTGGTGGAGATGACTTGTTGAAGTTCAAACCAAGCATCAGAATTAGGGAAGAATGGAATTTAGGTGATTTTGAACGTGACATGGTTGTTGGTGCCAGATAGGCTGAGTCTGAGTATTTGAAAAACTGCTGATCTACTGGTATTTTCATGCAAAACCATCTCTAGGGTTTACAGAGAATGCTCAAAATAAAGAGAAAAGATCAAGTGAGCGGCAGTTGTGTGGACCAAAAAGACCTTGTTGATGTCAGAGGTCAGAGGAGAATGGGCAGAATGGGTTTGAGATAATAGAAAGGCAGCAGTAACTCAAATAACCACTCGTTATGGTCAAGGTATGTAGAATACCATCTCTGAAAGCACAACATATCCAACCTTGAAGAAGATGGGCTACAGCAGCAGAAGTATACACTGGATGACACTCCTGTCAGCTAAGAACAAGAAACTGAGGCTACAATTTGCACAGGCTCACTGAAATTGGACAATAGAATATTGGAAAAATGTTGCCTTGTCTGATGAGTCTCGATTTTAGCTGCAACATTCTGATGGTAAGGTCAGAATTTGGCGTAAACAACATGAAAGCATGGATCCATCCTGCCTTGTATCAACAGTTCAGGCTGGTGTTGGTGTAATGGCATGGGGGATATTTTCTTGGCACACTTTAGGCCCCATATTAGTACCAATTAACCACTTCTGGACCGGAAGGATTTGCCCCGTTTATGACCAGGCCATTTTTTTGCGATTCGGCATTGCGTTATTTTAACGGAAAATTGTGCCGTTGTGCGACACTGTACCAAAATCAAATTGATGTCCTTTTTTTCCCACAAATAGAGCTTTCTTTTGGTGGTATTTGATCACCTGTGCGATTTCTATTTTTTGCGCTATAAGCAAAAAAAGAGTGACAATTCTGAAAAAAATAAAACAATATTTTTCCCGTTCTGCTATATAACATTCCCAAAAAAAATGTAAAAATCAAATTTTGTGTAAAAAAAAAATAATCGCAATAAGTGTATGTAGCAGTATTTCCAGGCATTGTGCCTGATATGGGTCTGCCATTGTCAGTGGTAACACTTCCAACACATTGAAGTTGTGAACCCAGTTGTGAGAACTGAGACAATGACCATTCCGGTCTCTTTGGTTTGTTTTGTTTATTTTTTAATGGGGATGGGTAAAGGGAATGAGTGGGACACTCCTCTGGCTCAACTAGGTTTAACTGGGACACTGTACAGAAAAATGCCTGTTAATGCTGTCTTGACGCCAGCTGGATGCCGACCAATGCTTCCTGACGCTTGAAAATGCTGTTATGCTGAACTTGTGCTAGAACTTCTATTTTAACAGACTTGTTAACTCAGAAGATCCAGGAATACAACTTGTACACTTGTCTCCCGACACTCTGTTTAGCTCAAAAGTCCAGTGAACAGCTCCCTCCAGCCCTTCACTGACTGAGGTAGCTCCTTGTAACTGCTTGTGCTGCTGCAACTCTTAACACTGTACACTTTACACTGTACACATTAACTCTTCAGGGCCAAACTGCTGGCGCCCCCTTTAACACTTCAGGGTCCTCTGACTAGGCACCCCCTCTAACACTTTAGGGTCCTCTTACTAGGCACCCCCTTTACCGCTAGCTGACTCCTGGATCCCTGGAACCTTCTTTGGAGTGGTCCTCTCTATACTAGGCAGACCCCCAGGGGCAGTTCACAGTACTCACAACCTTGGAAGACTTTCCTGGAACTGAACCCCTCTTCCTCCGCTGGTCCTCGGCACACTGGATCCCCTCTGCAGCTCAGCTCACTCTTTAACTCTCAGGCAGCCACCCGAGACTCCCGATCCTTCTGACAGGAGGAGAGACAGCTGTACTCTCCCTCCTGGGACTCTGCTTCCCGCCAAATACGCTGCGTCATGTGTTCCCCTTAAACTTATACCCACTCCCAGAATCCTCTGCGGCAGAATCTGCCTTCTGGGGTGGATACAAGCCCGAATGGGCCCCTGGTTGGGTTTCCTCCACTGCTCAATAAGAATCCTCTCACAGAGCCAGTGGGGAGACTCCCCTCTCAGTAACCACACCTGGGAGACATGACAGCCTAGCTGAAATCATGGCCCCACTGTTAGGTAGCCAAGGCCCACTATACTTTTACCTAGCACCTACCTGGTAGGGTGCTGCATATATTTTGATTGATTTGCGCATGATTTTTAGAAAAATAAAAAAAAAAACAAATGAGCTTCTGGAGCTGGGACGTGACGTCAGTAATTTATTTACTGCAGCTGAACAGTGCATTATGGGGAGCTCATGAGGTCAGATTACTATAAAAGAGCAGTCAGACTCAAACAACTCATTAGGCAGGAGGCATCTGAAGAGGAAAGAGCTTCTTTTTTTTTTCTCCTATATTTTTCGGGTGCGGCGGGTGATGTGATTGATGATGGATTTACTTTGGGGAACACTATTTTTTTTTTTTAATAAAGGACTTGTCAAAAACTGGCTTTTGTCTTTATTTTTTGTACAATTTTTGGGTGAATGGGTAGGGGTACGATGTACCCGACATCCATACAAATGGGGGGGGGGAGGGATCTGGGGGCCCCCTTGTTAAAGGTGGCTTCCAGATTCTGATAATCCCCCCACCCAAAGACCCCCACAACCACAGCCCAGGGTTGTCGGGAAGAGACCCTTGTTCCCATCAACATGAGGACAAGGTGCTTTGGGGGGCACCCTCCCCATGTTGAGGCAGATGGCCTGTTATGGTTCAGGAGGGGGGGCACTCGCTCGTCCCCCCCTTAGCCTGTCCATCCAGGCTGCTTGCTCAGATAAGGATCTGGTATGGATTTTGGGGGGGACCCCGCGCGTTTTTTTTTTCTCAATTATGGCGTAAAATCCATGCCAGATGCAAAGGGCCTGGTATGGACTCGGGGGGGGGGGGGGGGGGGGAAGGACCCCCCGCCGTTTTTTTCATGTTTTTTTATCTGTATTGTCAGGATCTGACAATACATTACAGCCACGAGAAAGTTTAACTTAAATTTTTTCCTTAAGAAATGTCAGTATTGCTGCAGCAGGCTCCATACATCGCACAAATGTGCCACTTTACAGGCACATTAAGGGGACCCCCCAGGCACGATATTTAAAGGAATTTTTCATTTTTATTGTTTCACTTTAAGCATCATTAAAATCACTGCTCCTTTAAAAACGATTGTTTTAAAAAAAAAAAAATTTGCATTGGTACATGTCACCCAGGGCAGTACCCAGACCCCCATACAATTGTTTGGGCAATAACTTGCATTTAAGCCTTTAAAATGAGGACTATTGATTTTTCATGTTCGAGTCCCATAGACATTATTGGAGTTTGCATGTTCTAACAAACCTTTCCCTTGTCCGCAGTGTTCTGGTGCGAACCGAACCGGGGGGTGTTCGGCTCATCACTACTGTTATGCTTTGTTTAAACACAATCTACCTGAGTATTGTTACTGACCATGTCTATTCCTTTATGACTCCAGTCTGCCCATCTTCTGATGGCTACTTCCAGCAGGATAATGCACCATTTCACAAAGCTAAAACTTGAACATGACAAAGAGTTCACTGTACTCCAATGGCCCCCACAGTCACCAGATCTCAATCCCACAAAGCACCTTTGAGATGTGGCGGAACGGGAGACTCGCATGATAGATGTGCAGCCGACAAATCTGTAGCAACTGTGTGATATTATCATGTCACTATGGACCAAAATCACACAAATGTTTTCAACACCTTGTTAAATTAATGCCATGAAGAATTAAGGCAGTTCTGAAGGCAAAAGGGGGTCCAACCTAGTACTATCAAGGTGTACCTAATAACGTGGCCAGTGAGAGTGTTTGGCTGAAGCCATTTATTATCAATCGACTGTGTTTACTCTTTTTAAATCAGAATGACAACAGAAACTACCCAAATGACCCTGATCAAAAGTTTACAAGTTGACTTGACACAAAGGGGTTTGAATGGCTATTAAAGGTAACCATCCTCACCTGTGATCTGTTTGCTTGTAATTAGTGTGTGTGTATAAGATAAGTTTCTGGACTCCTGACAGACCCTTGCATCTTTCATCCAGTGCTGCACTGACGTTTCTGGAGTCTGTGAGTCATGGGGAAAGACAAAGAATTGTCAAAGGATCTGCAGGAAAAGGTAATTGAACTGTAGAAAACAGGAAAGGGATATAAAAAGATATCCAAGGAATTGAGAATGCCAATCAGCAGTGTCCAAACTCTAATCAAGAAGTGGAAAATGAGGGGTTCTGTTGAAACCAAACCACGGTCAGGTAGACCAACTAAAATTTCAGCCACAACTGCCAGGAAAATTGTTCGGGATGTAAAGAAAAACCCCCAAATAACTTCAGGTGAAATACAGGACTCTCTGAAAACATGTGGTGTGGCTGTTTCAAAATGCACAATAAGGAGGCACTTGAAGAAAGATGAGCTGCATGGTCGAGTCGCCTAGAAGAAAGCCATTACTATGCAAATGCCACAAAGTATCCAGCTTACAATACTCCAAACAGCACAGAGACAAACGTCAAACCTTCTGGCACAAAGTCATTTGGAGTGATGAGACCAAAATTGAGCTGTTTGGCCACAACCATAAACGCTACATTTGAAGAGGTGTCAACAAGGTCTATGATGAAAGGTACACCATTCCTACTGTGAAACACGGGGGTGGATCGCTGATGTTTTGGGGATGTGTGAGCTACAAAGGCACAGGAAATTTGGTCAGAATTGATGGCAAGGTGAATGCAGTATGTTATCAAAAAATACTGGAGGACAATTTGTGTTTTATCAGCACTCTATCAGGAAATTCTAGAGCACTTAATGCTTCCCTCTGCTGACCAGCTTTATGGAGATGCTGATTTTATTTTCTAGCAGAAATTGGTACCTGCCCACACTGCCAAAAGTACCAATACCTGGTTTAATGATCATGGTATCACTGTGCTTGATTGACCAGCAAACTTGCCTGACCTAAATCCTATAGAGAATCTGTGGGTTATTGTCAAGAGGAAGATGAGACATCAGACCCAACAATGAAGATGAGATGAAAGCAACTACTAAAGCAACCTGGGCTTCCATAAGACCTCAGCAATGCCACAGGCTGATCGTCTCCATACCATGCAGCATCGATGCAGTAATTAATGCAAAAGAAGCCCTGACCAAGTATTGAGTGCATACTGTACTGTACATGGAAAAATGTTGCAGTAAGCCAATATTTCTGTTTTTAAAAACTTTTTTTTTTGGTCTTATGTAATATTACTGAGATACTACATTTACTGAGATACTAATTTTTGGGTTTTCATTAGCTGTAAGCCTTAATCATAAAAATTAAAAGAAATAAATGCTTGAAATATATCACTCGGTGTGTAACGCATCTATATAAAATATATGAGTTTCCCTTTTTGAAATAATTGCTGAAATAATAGCCACTTTAGGTATAAAATGGGGATTTTTTTGTTGCAATTCTTATAGTGCAATACAATGCATTCTGTAATAAAAGATTATCTAAAGATTGTATGCAGATAACTTCAAATTGGCATGAACCATAGGTTTATAAACCTGTAAGCCTTAATGATTCTAAGTTCGTTATGGTTTTTAAATTTCACATTGAGATAATCCCCTGTAATATGAAAAAGATTTTCTGAAATTAATGGATTATGGGTTTTGTTTTTGAAGAAGGATTATATTATGTGATGGCACTTCATCCACACACATTCTAAGATACTAAATTCTACTTACATACAAGAATATGGATGAGAGATGGGGAAACTAAAATACCCAAAGATAGTGTACTCCTGAACTGGATGATGTCGGAAGTGGGAGCAAAAGTTGTTTAATGGCAATGATGTGATGAGTCAGGATAGGAGGGAGTGATAATCCTAAAGCCTAGTACACAGGACCGGTGCAAGGATTTTTGTCTACATAGGCGAAGGTAAATTTTGGTGCTCCCCCCCAACCATCCTCCCGCCAACCCCCTCCCCTCCACAATGCAACCACCGTAAGGAATACACTTTATTTGGGCTCCATTAGGTTATAGTGGCTTAGTAGCTGCAATAAAAAAAAACCCCAGCACTGGTTTGCATGGCCACATTATTAACTCCCAGTATCAGTGTTAGGGACCGCAACAAAAACCCCTAAATATGGTGTCAGTGGCTGCAATAATAACCTACAGCATCGGTGTCAGTGGCCGCCATAATAAACCTCAGCATTGGGGTGAATGGCAGCAATGATAACCCCCAACTATGGTGTCAGTCGCTGCAATAATAACCCCCCAGCATCTCCCAGCAATGGTGTTACTGGATGCCACAATAACCCTCAGCATTGGGGTGAGCAGCAGCAATATTAACTCCCCTACTATGGTGTCAGTGGTTGCAATAAAATTTTCCAGCATCTTTGGCAGCAATAATAACCCCCTGTACTGGTGTCAGTGGCCAGAATAATAAGTCATGAAGGACAACACAGAGACATTTCCAGAGTTGAGCCAGGGCTGGGGAGGGGAAGTGGTGTCATCAAGGAAAGTGCTAAATTGAGGATGTGGGACATTGATATTTCTAGATACAATGAGCAGCTGAGCCAGACTTGAAAGCTGAAGTTTCCAGGGACATGATTTTTCTGAACAAAAAATCCATATGTGTATATTTTTTACTCCCAAAAAATAAGTTTTATGCAAATATTTAAAGATATACAAGCATGCACACAGATTAAGGCTCTGTTTACATCTAGGCATTTTGGGCAATTTTCTGCTCCAAGCCTGAGCTCTAAAAATGCCCAACAAGACAAATCCCATGAATTTCAATGGCCCCTGTTCACATCTGAGCGTTCTGTTGCCTTAAGCAAAATGCCCGTCACTCAAAAAAGTACATGAGCTTCTTTTTTTGCAGATTACAGGTGTTTTTATTTTTTTTCATTGGTCACTTATCAACCTAAAAACGCCCCAAAAAGATGCCTGTGAAAATAGCAATGCCTAGATGTGATTGCAAGTCTTAGCTTTAGATATACTTTATTCTGAGTACTAAATAAAAGAAGAAAATATTTGTTGAAAAAAAAAGGGCTTTCTATATAGGGCAGAGCCAGGATCACAGTATTTTAGCTGTTTAGGATTAGCTTGTATTTGTACCCTTTAACCGATTGCCGACCGCCGCACGACTATTTACTGCGGCGGTCAGCCCCTCACAGGCAAAGTGACTTAGTACTACGTCGCTTGCCTGTGAGGCTCTAGGGAGCGAGCGCGCGCCGCCGGAGGCACGCTCCCACTCCCGCTTGCTCTCGGACCCCCCCGCGCGTGTGACCGGCGGACCCGATGTCCGCCGGTCACTCGCGATCGCCGATTACAACGGGAGAAAGGCAGGCGGCTAATGTAAACACAGCCGCCTGTCATTCTCCCCTGTGTAACAGCACAGATCATACGGTCCTGCTATGTAGGACCGTAGATCTCTGCTGTTACACACACAGTCACATCCAATCACAGTTAGAATCACGCCCCTAGGGACACACTTAACCCCTCTCTCTCCAATAAAGTTAACCCCTTCCCTGCCAGTGTCATTTTTACAGTAACAGTGCATATGTATAGCACTGATTACTGTAGTAATGACCCTGGTACCCCTAAAAGTGTCAAAAATGTCAGTCAAGGGTCCGATCTGTCCGCCGCAATGTCGCAGTACCGCAAAAAAAATCACAGATCGCCGCCATTACTCGTTAAAAAAAACAATAAAAATGACAAAAATCTTTCCCTTAGTTAGTAAACGCAATAACTTTTGCGCAAACCAATCAAAATACGCTTTTTGCGATTTTTTTCTACCAAACATATGTAGCATAAAACAAATTGGCCTAAAATGTAAAAAAAATGTGGATTTTTAAATTTTTTTTGGGGGGGGGGATTTCATATAACAAAATTTGAAAAATATGTTATTTTTGCAAAATTGTCGCTATTTTTTTGTTTATAGCGCATGATCAAAAATTCACACAGGTGATCAAATACCACCAAAAGAAAGCTCTGTTTGTGGGAAAAAAAGGACTTCAATTTCATTTGGGTACAGCGTCGCACGACCACGCAATTGTCCGTTAAAGTTACGCAGTGCCGAATCACAAAATAGGCCCTGGTCAGGAAGGGGGTAAAATCTTCCGGGGCTTAAGTGGTTAAATTCAGTTAATGTGCAATTTAACCTCTGCAAGAAAAAAATGTAAAAATGGGCCCAAGGAGCTTTATACCATAATGTACTAGTATGCACAGCATATTAGCACATTACGGCAGACTTACCCTGTAAGCAATTCCCTCCAGCACTGCAATGTCAAGCATCTGTCATGGGTACTTCCATCTTCCATCTTCACTTTCTGGGTTTGAGAGTCCCACAGGGCAGTCACATTGTCACAACACAGAATCGTGCTGTGAATGTACACTGAGCTGCACATGCTAAAAGCTAAAAGGCAGGCTGAAGGGTGTATGACAGAAGACACCATTAAGGTGTCTTCTGTCATAAAAATCCTACCTGTAAGCAATTTTTAATTTTTAGGTTTAATTCCAGTATTTGGAGTCGAAAATAAATCTCTTTACCCTTATATAAGCTGCATTTATTTGAAAGTATTTAATAAAGTAAATATGAATGCAAAATCACTCAGAATAATTCAACAACATTTCAGTAAGGAAATTAAGAATTTATATTTTAGGGAACGTATGAGTTTTTAAAAGACTCCTACTCCAGAAGCAAGTGTAGTTAAATAAAAGAGTCCTAAACATTAGAAAATAGATAACAAGCTAGTTTATAGCGATTTCTTATTTTTTCCAGCAACTGCTACCTGACGGATTATAATTTGCATGATCTGTTTAGGTATCTATCCATAAGAATGCATGATCTTCCACTGTGGAGGCTTTTATAAATTTACAGGAGTTAGGACTGCAGAAATTTCAAGGTGCCGTGGAGCGGCTCTGCAGCTTAGTATTTGCAAACGTGTGCTAGCTAAACCTCTGTTTTTTTCTTTGGTTTTATTTTGTCTTTTTTATTAGGACATCACAATAAATTGTTTTGGTTGTGATAACACGAAATAAATCTCAAACAGATTCTGACAATGTGAAACCAGTTTATGGTTTTTACTTTTGTTTGAGCATTTTTGGTGCTTTGTGCTTGTTACATATTATTTATTTACACTAAACATTCCTCTCTCAAAATCACTATCCTTTCAGTGTCCAGCACCGAGATGGAAATCTTCTTGCTTTTTTTCCACCATAACATCAATCTTAAAATTTTCCTCATACTATCTTTAGGTTTGACACTTTCTGTAAACTATATACCTGAGGGAACAGAATCAGAAGATGGCATTGTAATACTGCTCCCAGGAATAGATGCACCATCTGATGAATGGATGTGCCCTCAGTTTATTGACTGTCATATAATATAAGCGTCTCTAATATGATTCATACAGAATGTCATCTATCAAAATGAATAATGTACTCTTTACTATGATGCCACTTTCTTCTGCAAGTCATTTCATTACCAGTTAGGTTGTCAGTTCATCTGTGTTAACAAAGATTTTAAACTATCAGGTATCCAAGGTCTCAGTTGTATTATGTATAGTTTCACCTTGCTGTGTGAGCAACATTAACCTCATCTTACATTTGTGTAAGCAATAATAACAATAGTGTAAACGTATAATGGTTATAAACCACTTTTCTTTGCAGTGGTGAATAAAATAACCTTTTTCATATTTTTCAACTGCATGGCACAGCTCTTAAAGGGTAATATATAGTGTACTTTCTGTGATCACATATTTTGAGCGCTTCTAGTGTTTACTTTATTCTCATTTTTGATTTAACTCTCACATTTTCACATGATTTCGCCATAAGTGGATAAACTCGTTATACTCCTCCATTCTCTATGAGTTGGGTATAGACGCTCTTAAAATCCATATAAATATTTTCAATAAGCATTTAGAGGATTTGAAACATTTCACTGTAGGAGTTCATTACAGTATTTGTTGACCCAGTTACTTTTTGTTGGACAGAAGATGTTGTCCTCAAAGATATTGTGCTTTGATAGGTGCGAAGTTTGCATCCATGTGTGTCAAATGCTCTGTAGGATGGTGTGAGGAGGACCACTTCTTTGGAGATAGAAAACCTTTCAGATTGCCCATCCACTTATACAAAGTAGGATAACTAAATAAAACACACACAAAAAAGTAACCTTCTTTACTAATGATAGTTTTGAATTTTAGAAAGTAAAGAGGATAGTGATTACATACACTATATTACTAAAAGTATTGGGAAACCTGCCTTTACACACACATGAACTTTAATGGCTTTCCAGTCTTAGTCCGTAAGGTTCAATATTGACTTGCCCACCCTTTGCAGCTTGGAACAGGAAGGCAAACCCCAAACTGTTCCCACAAAGTTGGGAGCATGAAATTGTCCAAATCGTCTTGGTATGCTGATGCTTAAGAGTTCCCTTTACTGGAACTAAGGGGCCAAGCCCAACCCCAGAAAAACAACCCCGCACCATAGTCCCCCTTCCACCAAATGATTTGAACCAGTGCACAAAGCAAGGTCCATAAAGACATGGATGAGCGAGTCCTGACCACAACCCGATAGAACACCTTTGCAATGAATTAGAGGGGAAACTTCGAGCCAGGCCTGCTCTCCAACATCAGTGCCTGACCTCACAAATGCGCTTCTAGAAGAATGGTCAAACATTCCCATAGACACACTTCTAAACCTTGTGGACAGCCTTCCCAGAAGAGTTGAAGCATTTATAACTGCAAAAGGGTGGACCAACTCAATATTGAACCCTACGGACTGGGATGCAATTAAAGTTAATGTGCGTGTAAAGGCAGGCATTCCGATACTTTTGGTAATATAGTGTATATACCAGTGTTACATAACGAGCCTGATTTTTGTAAGGTATTGAAACCAGGGGTAAAGCATCTACATTAAATAGCTATTTATCCCCTCTGCCTTTTCATAATAAATATAGTTCTATGTGGGGATTTAGCTCGGTGGCGGGTATGGATAACCCCTTTGGGGGGTGCGTTTACACAGGGAGATAGCCGAGAAGTGGTTGCAAACAACAGTTTGGTTTATTCATGCAATTTTCTCCACACAAGTGCAAGCGTCAAAAACATCAAAATAAAATAAAACACAAAATAAATCCTTGCCACTGTGGGCGACTACCTTCTCACACACAGGAACCTATCTAAGGAAGTCTGTCCCCAACCTACTGTTGGGCAGACTTGGCGGATCATACAGCAGACTATCAATAGTCCATTTATTATCTCTTCACATCTAGAATGTCCCTTTTCTCTTCACCTTGAACATGTTCATTGGACTCTCCTTTCACATAGAAAACATCCATTGGTTTTTCTCTTCACACTCTTCACATAGAAATAGTTCATTTTCTCACCTTGAGAAGTCTTCACCCTTTTTACCCTCCTCAGCGCACATCGCTTCAGGAGGTCTTCCCCATGCTCACACAGCTTCAGGGGGCATTCCTTCTCCCATGCCCACACAGTGTCGGGAGGCAGACATCTGACTGTCCTCCTCTCCCCAGCTCACACAGCGTCAGGAGGCAGCAATCCATAGACTTCCTTTGGACAAATTATAGAGGCCTTAATTTCCTCATTCTAAATAGCTGAAGTCTGTTCAACGCCCTTAGACAGTTCTGGCTACCTTTGCAGCCGACACCCTATAGTAACTGGTGAATTTTCTAAACCAGGTGGAAATGTATCTCCTGTCTGTGACTACATCAACAGATTTACCTGACTTCCTGTCACATCTACCACTGGGTTAAGAACCACTGCAATGTTAAGATGTAGAATAACCAAATGTTGCATTTGCCAGTTTTTGGGAACCCGCTTACTGTAAAATTCTTTGTGACTCAAAGAACATATCAGTGAAATAGGTAACTCTGTGCAACAGTAGTGAACTAAACTAAAGCCGCAAGCATTAATGTAAAAAATTACTCCACATACAGTCTGTGTATAAAATATGCTGCACTGATTCTTATACCAAATAAATTGACATAAAATACCAAATTAACATAAATCAGAATTGTGCTAACTGTAGTTATTTGTGTAATTTAAAAAAAAACATCACCACATAACAGTCATATCAATTCTCATGAATAAAACTGTAATACAATCCACCAAGCATGATCTATTTCACATAGACTGTTCAATTCAGTGAGATCAGATTGTGTAATAGCAGGTACCTCCACCAAACCCTTTTCGGGTGCACACTCACCCTATAGATTGACCCTTATTACAAAGATCTGATTGTACCTTTACTCAAATCAATCGGACTCTATAAACCCAGCTAGACTCTCCCAGGGCTCAAGCAATCCTCCCCAGAACTCTCACTCGGTAAATCCAAAAATCCTCTCAGCTCAATGTGATAAAATATGGATCAGTGCTCAAAAGGATGCAAAAACTGACATAGTGCTCATTGAGGTATTTTTATTATGAAAAGAAAGAAAAACATACAATCACATAATAGGTGAACAAAATAGCCAATATCACTTTTAAACCATTCCAATGCTGCTCAGGTAGATGGCTCTAACATCGACAATATACAGATACCTCTGACTGCATAGAAACCGCTCTTGCTTGCAAAGTGCTACCAAGCAAAATCTACGCATTTCATCATTCTGACATCATCAGGGGTAGCAGGAGGGAACTGTCTATGTGGACTTGATCATGACTGGTGGATTGTACCACATTGACATTTATTTGAAGGACTCTTATGTAGTCATGTTGGATTATAGTTACACACAAAGTACAAAAAAAAAAAAAACTGTGCCAAAGTGTTTAGTACAACTACTAATGTAATACAGCCTCACTCACCATTGCTTGAACACTAACAATGCAAAACATATTAATCAAATAAATTCATTGTGCTATCTCTTTAAACTGTTAATTATGAAAAATCACATATAAATAACAATCAGAAATCAACAATAACATTTATTTATTTATTTTTTTAAACGCACCTAAGATAACACATCATAAGGGCATTTTAGAGAAGCTGTGGTGGCAAGTACTTTTCTGTAAGAAAGCAGTAGTCCTACTTTTAACTCCTGCAGAGATAAGCTTTCTGCTACCTACCTAGGAAGCACAGTTTTTTCAAGGGTTTGGCCAACTCTGTGCACAGTTTCAGTACCCAATAATGAGCAAAGAAATTCTAAAAAAGGAGGATTTTGCAAGTGGTTCCAACGAACACAGCTTCAGTTTATTCATCAAAACTAAAGAAAAGTTTGTTAAGTGAACTTTATCCACTCCCTTAGTAAATTACCTCCAGAGATTTACATTGTGAAAGAGGTAGTGCAACTATTGGGATTGACTAAAGGAGTGAAGGCTGTTAACTTAGTGTATAATAGTAAATAAGGTGGACTTGTGTGCCCTTTGAATAGCACTTCATGACCAAGGGGAATTAAACAAATAAAATAAAAAAAAACAACAACAAACTTACAGCATGTTGGCTTGCAAACGGTTGATAGAACTTATTTTCTATGCTTAGTGAACATTCATTTATTTAAGTAAACAGTATGTACTCTTTTAATAAATCAACCCCACTCTATATCAGAAAGGAAACCCTGTGAATGCATAAGTGAATTACAACTGAGGTCATTTGCATTTTTAACTACAAACTCAAATAAAGAAGTTAATAAAAACATGACCACAAATGAATTCGATTATATTTACATCAAGCCGATCTCTTTAACCGGAATGTTTAAAAGAAATTAAAAAACTATAAAATTCTTTACAATCTAGGGATTTCCAAAGCAACAAAAACAATTGTTTAACCACTTTACCACCGGAGGATTTTGCTGTCTTCCGTCCAGGCCACTTTTTGCGATTCGGCTCTGTGCGACTTTAACTGACTATTGCGCGGTCGTGCGACGCCGTACCCAAACTAAATTTACGTCCTTTTTTTTCCACAAACAGAGCTTTCTTTTGGTGGTATTTGATCACCTGTGCGATTTTTACTTTTTGCGCTATAAACAAAAAAAGAGCGTTTATTTTGAAAAAATAACAATATTTTTCACATTTTTTTATATGAAATTCCCCCCCAAAAAAATGTAAAAATCTAATTTTTTTTAAATTTTTGGCCAATTTGTTTTATGCTACCTATGTTTAGTAAAAAAAATCGCAATAAGCGTATTTTGATTGGTTTGCGCAAAAGTTATTGCGTTTACTAACTAAGGGAAAGATTTCTGTCATTTTTGGTGTTTTTTTTTTAACGCGTAATGGCGGTGATCTTCGATTTTTTTTTTGCGGGACTGCGACATTGCGGCGGACAGATCGGACCCTTGACTGACATTTTTGACACTTTTGGGGGTACCAGTGACATTTCTACAGTAATCAGTGCTATATATATGCACTGTTACTGTAAAAATGACACTGGCAGGGAAGGGGTTAATTTTATTGGAGAGGGAGGGGTTAATGTATGCCTGGTGCTTACTGACGTGTGGGGGGGGAGGTGACTGTGTGACAGAAGGACAGATCGGATGTCCAGCTATGCTGAACACTCCGATCTGTCAGTCCCTGTCACTATGGAGATCCGCCCGCTGTGTTTACACACAGCGGGCGGATCTCCAGACTCGATCCCCGACGATCGGGGCAGAGCAGCGGCAATCGCCGCTGCTCCTCCCCTGGCCCGACTCCCGCTGTGAATGAACACAGCGGGAGCGAGCCTCCGGCGGCGCGCGAGCGCCGCCCACAAGGGGCGGAGTCCAGCGACGTAGGTCTACGTCACTGGACGGGATCGCGGCACTTTGCCGCAGTAGCCTCCATGTGAGCGGGGCTAACGTGGTTAATAAAGAGGTTGTAAAGTCAGAAGGTTTTTTTTCTCTTAATGCATTCTTTGCATTAAGATAATACACCTTCTGTGTGCAGCAGCCCCTCTCAGCCCCCCTAATACTTACCTGAGCCTCATCTCTATCAAGCGATGTTCACAATTGTCTCGGTCGTCTCTCTCTCTCTCTCTTGATTGGCTGAGACACAGCAGCGGCGCCATTGGCTCCCGCTGCTGTCAATCAAAGTCAGTTAGCCAATCAGGAGAGAGAAAGGGGTAGGGCCGACCTGCAGCTTCTTGTCTGAATGGACACAGGGAATTGCAGCTCGGCTCAGGTGCCCCCATAGTAAAGGCACTTGACAGGAGGGAGGGGCCAGGAGCACTAAAGAGGGACCTGAGAAGAGGAGGATCAAATCCACTTCAACAGAGAAGGTAAGTATAACATGTTTGTTACTTTTATAGAAAACAAAAAATGAGATTTTACAATCACTTTAATGTAGATTATTTTGCATTTTGCCATTAACTTATTTTTACACATACATTTAAATACTTTCTTATAAACACCAAAAACACAATTCACCTCCAGCTTACTGACACCATCCATATACTTGCAACTGTATATTTAGGAGGATTGATTGGCCAGGAAGGAAAACTGTATCCCTGTTCATGATGTGTTTACTGAGTAGTGAATCATCAAGAGAAATGTATGAGCCACAGTGAAAGACTGATCTCTTTGATCAAAGCAATGCCTGGATGCTAAAATTGTAAGAGTTAAAATTGCTGTTAGAAAAAAAAAAAAAATCTACTTGAAGCATAGCTAAGATTGATAGATCTTAGAAGATAAAAAGCAAGTTTCTTAAAATAGTCCCGTTAGTCTGAGGCATAGTTAGTGAAAACAGTAATTAGAATAAGCTGTAACAACTGTTAGAATTTTAACTGAACTGGAACTGTATTATTTTACATGAAAAGGAGTAATTAACCATTGAAAGCCTTCTATTACCACGAATCAGTATTTTATCTCTGTGTTAATTGGTCTTTTTCCTTCTTCCTCAATAGACCCCTCACAAACACTCTTAAAGTACAATTTAATCTGCTTATATTTTGCCTTTCCTGGTTTTTCTCTTCCCCCTCATCAAAATGCTAATTAAAAAAAAAAAAAAAGCCTTTCTATTTTTGTTTCATTTTCTATTTTAGACCCCGATCCCTGGGTATCTATACTTCTATAGGCAATGCACGCAGATCATGGGGTCTGTAGGGTTTTGTACATAAGAGTAGGAGAATGGGGTGCTTCTGTGAAAAGTTCTTCCAGTTAGCTGTGTCAGGAATTCATTCTGGGAAGGATATATAAGGACTGGAATAGCAATAGTGCATCGCTTTGGTGAGCAGAAGAAACTCTGGTACAAGAAATAAAAAGCAACAAAAAGGCGCTTCTAAGTGCAGTATTCCAACAGTTTAATACATATGTATACAGTAAAAAAAAAAAAAAAATGTACAATATCCAGTATTAGAACCGTCACATCAATATAGTATTCCTGGCTCCTATCACAACCTTCACATAGAAAAACCAACCATTAGCTACAGAACGAGGGGAGAGTGAGGAGGCAAGTATGGAACGCATGGAGGCATGTGCGGAATGCATGTACGAGAAGTCACGTTGGGGGGAGAGGGGGTTAACTCGTTTCAGAGCATGCGCATTAGCTCTTTCATCACATCTCACTCTGATAAAGGAGCTATTGCTCATGCTCCAAAATGCTACTTGCCCCTTCACTCTCCCCTTCTTCTGTAGCTGCTTGTTGGCTTTTCTATGTTGTGATGGGAGCCAGGAATTCTATATTGATGTGCCTGTTCTAATGCTGGATCTTGTAAGTGTTTTTATTCATATACAGTATGTCTTAAACTATTGGAATACTGCACTTAGAAGCACCTTCTTGTTGTGTTTTATTTAGGGTGCTGTAGATAGGTTCTTGAAAACAGAATGATGCCTGGAATTTAGTACTCCTCTTAAGAGTCATCAGCCCTAATGCAGATGATATTCGAATATCAACATGTCTTGACAGGTGAGTGTCAGTTTGGAGAAGAAGGTTTTCCTAGGCAATCTGCATTAGCATGCAGACTGCCTTCAGTAATGCCCACATGTGATGTTGAGCTTCTATGATTAAAAGAACTGAAATCCGCTGAATGACTGGGGCAGACCAGGGACAGTAAGGTTGGGGAAGAAAGGACTAGATGATGTGGGATATCCTTCAGCCAGGAAATTAAATGGGCTTAATCTAACTTGCAGCAACTTCTAATGCACACTTTGAGACACATTTAGTATGCAGTGAAATCAGAGTAGGAAATTTCAGAACCAGAGAGGAGCCCATACAAATGTGCAAGGATAAAGGTAAAGTTGGAGTTCAGCTTTTTTTTTTTTGAAAATTTGTTTTTATTGAAATTTTGCACACATAAACAGACAATACACTGCCACGCAGGGCAACATTTACAACCAAGGACAACAGGTCAACCCCCCCCATCCCACCCCCCCCCCTCCAGGCTCCACCCAGCGCGTCCATCACAAAAACAAAGCTTCTAGCAGCAATAAAGATACCCCCCAAGTCTGCTCCATCTACCAAGGAGCAAGGTCATCAAACACAGACATTAGCACAGTACAGTACCCGCATTCAGCAACCCCATGCCGTATTCAAAAACCTGAGAGACTTCAACACATGCAGCTAGCACCCAGCGAGTTGGAGAACATCATCAACTGGCACGACCACCCCCCCCCCCCTAGATAACCCCGAACAGGATCCCATAAAACCTCAAAGCTGAGCCACGGAGGTCGAGGCTGGGGAGTCTATCCATATTTTCCACACTTTACCAAACTTGCGAGGACATCCCCTACTGAGATACGTAGCCTTGTAGAGCGGAGTCACTTTATTAACTAAGCCCTTCCAAAAGAGGATCATGGGAGCCAAGGGACTTTTCCAGTGTAAGAGCAGAGCCTTGCGAGCATAGAAAAGAAGTAGACTGATCAGAGTACGAACTGCCCTCGCGGGGGCCACGCCATCCACCAACCCCAAAAGACAGACCTCCACGGAGCAGGGGACCGGAATCTTAACCACCTCCACCATGCAATCCAAGACGGCTGCCCAATAGTCCTTGACCACCGGGAAAGTTGGAGTTCAGCTTAACAATAGCTTAAAACTGGATGTATATAAAGGAGAGATAATCTTTGTGAAAGGACTTTTAGGGTTGGAACTTTGCAAAAATCAATAATATAGGCTTTACCTAGTAAATTCTTTGATTCCGTGTGTGATAAAAGTTAATTGTTGAATTTAAAAAATAGAAAAGAATGCACAGTAATGAAAACCCCTCATACCTAATGCTTTAGTGATTGATCCTTATGAGTTCCTTTCCGCCTGGCCAATGTACATAAACGGCAAACCAGTTACAGTGTCTCCGACCAGCGCCACATCAGTTATTGTGTCCCTAATCACCGCCACACCAGCCACAGTATCCATTATCATCTTCACACCAGTCAAAGTGTCCCTAATCACCGCAACACTAGTGATATTGTCCCTGATCACCAAAACACCAGTCACATTGTCCCTGATCATGGCCACATCTGTCATATTGTCCCTAGTCACTGCCACACCAGTTACAGTGTCCCTGATTACAACCACATCAGTTACAGTGTCCATGATCATTGCCACACCGGCCATATTGTCCCTAATCATCACCATACCAGTCATATTGTCTCTAATCACCGCCATCATATCACCATAGCAATCATACTGTCCCTGATCAGTGCCACACTAGTTACAGTGTCACTGATTACAGCCACAGTAGTTACAGTCCCTGATCACCACCACACCAATTACAGTCTCCATGATCACTTCCACACCAGTGCAATGTTGCTTCTGCCTGTTGCCTTTACTAACTCTGGCCTGTTAATTGACCACATTTCTGTCTTTTGCCTGAACCTATTCTTTGCCTGTTTGCTGACCATGTCTCTGCCTGCGTCCTGAACTGACCCATCTGCACATCTCACTGACTAGGTTCCTGCAAGACACCATGCCAGTGAACAGGACATTTCTGGGGGCAGTTATGTACCAGTAGGTTAGGTTTGCTAAGTTTTGCAATAACACTGTGAATGGCATCACTTGCCAATGTTGGGTTGAGGTTGGGAATATACACTTCCAGAACAATAACATCTGGAATCTCCCTAGGCAAATAATAAGGCCAAAGCCCTACAACGAATAATTCTATAGCCACACTTTCCTTAATAGTTATGACCAGGGTTGCACCATCTATTGTTTGCAAAAAAACAAGCCCCCCTCCCTTCCTCCTACCATTCATTGTGCAGTCTCTGTCATAATCTGGAAACCACTTATGGTAACATTGTGATCGGGAATATCTCTGTGCAGTCATGTTTCCGAAAAACACATAATGCTACACTCATGAAACTCTCATTGACTCTCAGCTAACACCATCAGCTCATTTACCCCATTCACCAGAGATCTTAAATTCCCCATGATAATTGAGGAAATATTTGGTTTAAATCTTCTTCTCTCCCACTGTACCTCTGTCCTCCTCTGTGCTAGACAAGAGCATTTCTTAGTATAGGTACTCCCTTGCTGTGCACCTGATACTGAAAAGGTTGATCCTTGCTACAATAAAGTCCAGTGCTGAGAAACTTATTGAATATATGATAAATTACTTTGCAAACTAGTGGAGGGACCCAACTTCTGTTGCTGTATGTATGGTGAATGAGATTGGGCCTGCTGCTGTTGAATGAAATTAGGCTACCCAGGCTTGCTAGAAGTAGACATGGACAAAGAAATCAGATAATGATTGTATTGTAACTGTGCTGTCGTCCTTTATATTGTAAAGTGCTGTGCAAACTGTTGGCACTGTATAAATCCTGTATAAAATTATAAAGTATTTTATGGACAGAGGAACATTACGATATAAATAAATGTCAACGTTTTAATGTTTTTGGATCAAAGTTTACGTTACGCTTTAGACATAGGGGTCAATAGTTTAGGGTCAGTTCTTTTCAAACTGCTATTCTATAGCAGAAGTTCAGAAAAATAAAGGAGTAGCTGAAGGCCAAGAGTCAAAAATGTAAAATGGAATGCAAATGTAAAGTTACTAACTGTCACATATAAGTATCTTCCTATATGTCTTTGGCCAAATGTAGGTTTCTATTGTAGTCAGTAATCATTTGGTTCAGGAGCCACCTGTGAGTGCTCCCTGCAGCTGGACCAAGCCACTTTTTCTCTTTTTTGTGAAAATTCTTTAGTAAATCAGCCTTAATGTGTGGCCAGTTGCCTTGAATTGGCCAAAACCTTATAAATGCTCAAATGACAGCTTCCGATCTTAAAGGAAAAATGGTGGAGGACATGGCAGTAAAAGCAAACTATAAGCCAGCTCTAAAACAGGAATTTAAGGCAGCTAGCACATGGGAAAATCTACACAAAACCCTTCAAAACAATCCATATCACAAAATGCAGCACCTTATTACATTAAAGGTGAAACATTACTTTCAAACAAACAGTGATTTAATATAAAGAAATTATGAAAAAATGATTGGTTAGAATCTTGCTGTCCCAGTGTGACTTTCATCCAGAGAGGAAGAAAACCACCACTTGTGACTGAAAAAAATATATCGCACTCACCAACTCCAACAGCTGACAGTGCAGCAAATAGTGCATTTTAAGCATCCCTCTATGGTCATCCAGCTCCATCCATCCACCCTTGGTCTTCTCACTGTAGCTGTTAATATACACCACTAGGGGGAGTAGGAATACCACCATGCCACTGTATGGGTTAAGAGTCCTCACCACAAGGAGCCAGACACCAAAAGGAGCCAAATATATTGTAGTATTTTATTATATCAACCTAAGGCAAAACACAAAGTCCATAAAATGCATTGAGAAGCTAGTGACATACAAATAGCAGCAGTGCACTTACTTAGATAGCCGTCAGATTCAAGACCGGAGATGACGGCACAACGTCAGCATATAGCCTCACCCCAATGTGCTGACGTCACGCCGCAACCTCTGATCTTGGTGCATTTTTTGATATTGTGAACTTTATTATATGCCCCTAACATCTTTGTGTCCCTTATATTTTAATAAAGTGCTTCAATGTTTCTCAACATCCTCAAAGCAGGAGCAGGTTCAATAAAGCTCAACACCAGTCTAAACTATTTTTGTTGTTGTGGATGAATTTAGTTACAATCTCCGTCAACTTTTTATGGCTGCCTTTGTCCTCATTATCCTCACTAACTGTCTATTTGGTCGGTGTTGGAATGAGAAGTTTAGAACCTCTCAAGACTTTATTGCAGTATGTGTCCCCATTGGAGAGATTCCCCCCACAACTTGGTCAGACAGAAGAGCTTAGTGAATGTGGTAAACTTTTACATTGCAACGAACACTCAATCACATGCAAGAAGAATTATAAAAAAAAATGTATTTTTGCTTGCACATGATTGGAGGAATGATTGGAGGAAGTTGGCAGAATTTCACCTCATTTACCAAGCCAGTGGAAAATTCTCTTGCAAAGTGAACAGCCCATTTAATAAATGAACCCCATAGACAGTATTTTAAATCTGAAGGAAAAAAAATCATATCTGAAATCTAATAGAAGTTGTAACTCTTCCTCACTCTATCCAAAGCTAAAAAAAAAAAAAAAGTGCAACAGGGAGTTGCAGGACTGGAAAAAAAGAACAAATCAATTTTGGAGTGCTAGTGAAGTTCTGCATGTGCAATGTCAAGAACATATCTAAGTACACCCGTTAAGTGACTTCTCTTAGCACTAGGTCTTCTAAAATAAAACCTCACAACATAAGAGCATTTTAGAGAGCACAGATACACTTTACAGGGAAGGGACTGAATGAGCATAAATATATAAAATAAATATATAAAACACTGATTGCAGAAAATAAGGAACACCTTTCAAAGAAAATACTAAAGCATAAGTAAGTAATTTAACTATTTTTAATCTAATATGTACAGCAATGACGCCATTCATTTTTTCCTCCAGGCACTTCTAGTTATAGGTGATCATGCTCTTTCTCTGTCTCCCACTTGTGCTCCTGGGTTGTCATCCTCTCACACAGCATGAAGGCTTCATGTGGCTCTTTCAACACTTATTATGCAAAAAATTATCCACTGTTGTCCCCATCAGGAAACCTAACCTAAGAAACGTGGAGACAGAGAAATCAATCTAGGCAGAAATGTAACAGTGAGGCAAAGCAGCAGAAGTGTACGTGAGGCTATTGTGAATTAGAAGTATGGCTAATTTTATTAGGAGGCATTAAGGTAGGCATATCATTTTTTTTTAATTAAAATTTTATTGATTTATTTATGTTGAATTTTATGACAAATAAACAACTAGACAAAGGTCAAAGTCAATTCATCATTCTGAACAACCATGTCTAATTTTCCCATGATATTCACAGATACTCATAAGACTATTCATAAATACTCTTAGAAATGTATTTAACTGTGAATCTAGGTTTTCTTAGAATTTTGCAACCATTTCCAAGGTTTATCTAAAATGTCAGTAGATTAGGTTTTGAATTTTAGGTATGCAGAGTACATCAGATCAGCCCTTGAAATTGAATAAACATAAATGGTCCTCATTTCACAGAAGAGATGCTCTATGTGCTATTTATTTTTAAATAGATGGGGTTGCAGCAAATTCTGACTGCACGACCTAAACCCGAATCGAATACCAGATTATCAGAATTTGCTGCAGCACAATCATTCACCTGCTGTGGCATTTCACTTGAATTTTTTGTCACTGAGCTTCAGTGCAAAATGGCAAAACCTCAGAGCAACTGCCTCATTCACTTCCCCTCGCCAAACAGCTTCTAATCATTAGTGCAAATTAAAGTGAAATGTGTCGAAAGGCAATCTTCCTTCTCCCATGTAAGAGAAGAGCAAGGGTGTGCAGACGGGCAGGCAGACTTTTAGACTGCATACTTTCCAAGCCTGTTGTATGGCAAGACCTGGGTTATGTAAATTTCTGGAGTCTCCCAAGATCTTGTACACTATTGTACATAGAGTGTACATGCCGTTCACTATCACAAGACTTGTCCATCTAAGTCTCAAGAGTCTTTTTGAGAAAAAACAACAACCACCATTTCTAGGTGGGACTTTAAAGGCAGCTGATACACCAATTTAACCAGTTCTGGACCGTCAGGATTTGCCCCCTAATGACCAGGCCATTTTTTGCGATTTGGCACTGCGTTATTTTAATGGACAATTGCGCGATCGTGCGACACTGTACCTAAATAAAATTATTGTCCTTTTTTTCCCACAAATAGAGCTTTCTTTTGGTGGTATTTAATCACCTCTGTGATTTTTATTTTTTGCCCCATTAACAAAAAATACCGAAAATTCTGAAAAAAACAACACTATTTTTAACATTCTGCTATATAACATTCCAAAATAACTTAACATTATAAATGCTAAATAAATGTAACATTTTAGGCCAATTTGTTTTCTGCTACATATTTTTGGTAAAAAAAAATTGCAATAAGCATATTTTGATTGGTTTGCGCAAAAGTTGCGTCTACTAACTACGGGAAAAATGTATGTCATTTTTGTTGTGTTTTCTAGTAATGGCGGCGATCTGCGATTTTCAATGGGGCTGAGACATTGCAGTGGACAGATTGGACCCCTAATTGACATTTTTGACACTTATGGGGAGACCAGTGACATTGCTACAATAATCAGTGCTAAAAATATGCACTGTTACTGTAATAATGATACTGGCAGGGAAGGGGTTAACACAGTGGGTGATCAAGGGGTTAAATGTGAGCCTAGGGTCCTGTTTCTAACTGTATGGGGGTTGGGATTTTGAAATGATCACAGAGACCTGTGATCCTATATAGAAGGATCAGAGGTGCTCTGTGATCATTCTAGAGAGAAGAAAGGTCAGCTGTGTTTACAACAGCTGACCATCCTTCTCTCTCAGCCAGCAGGGAATGATTGCGGGTGGACGGCGGCAATCAGAGCCACCGGCCCCATGCATCGGAGTCCCTGCTGCCAAGTGGGGGTGGGAGCGTGCCGGCAGCGGCACGCGCTCGCCCCCTACCTGCAGGCACGCGACCAACGTAGAGCTACGTCGGTTCCCACAGGAGGGCCTGCCAAAGTGAATCTGCAGTGGGCGGTCCTTAAGTGGTTAAGTAAAATAGTATATATTTTATCATTCACCTAAAAAGGTTTGCAAAAGTTGAAAAAGACATATACATACAAATTTAAATTTACGCCTCAATTTAAACAACCATCAAGTTGAATTGTGTACATATAGAGTCCTGATGTTTCCACTTTACCCCACGCGTTTCAGGTAAAGAGTCTTTTTGAGACATGGAGCATCTTTGGAGACCCAGTAGAGCTGCTGGGAGACCGGGAGAGGACTTCAAAATATTCAGTGACTGCCAAGTTTCACAGGAGATTTGATAAAACTGCATGGGAGGCAGAATTTATCAAAATAAAAATGGGTAGTGTTGTATACTTTATAGACTCGCTGTGGTATACCGTGGGGCTGATTTTAGGAGTGTAAAATCCTCACTCAAAGAATTGTGGTATATTTATTTGAATAACCTGATATAGTGGAAAGCGTCTGCACATGATTGGGTATTCAAAGTAGATAGGAATTTGTATTTCATATGACTGGAGTATATGCACACAGTTTATGAATGAAGATTCTCAGCTCTTTTTGTGAACGGCCTCGAAATCGAATCTTTCATCTTTGCAAATTTGTGTTTCATTCTAGCGTTGCACCGATACCGGTGCCAATACAAGTACTCCTGCAAATGCTTCAATACTGAAACTGAATCCTTCAGACTCGGTTCACATATGTGTGGGGCAGTTTGCAGTGTGATTTCAAAGCCCGTTCCAGTGCAATTTCATTCAGTGGATCAGGTGTGATTCCAATGCGAATTGTAGTGTATGAGATTAGAGATTGCTTCTGAACCGGACTGGAATTGCAAAGGACTATTTTTTTTAAACACACTGCGGCCGAAATGCACATGAAAACTGATGTGAAACTGATGTCTCAGCAAGTGAAATCTGTGTGGTTTTCCTACCAGTTTTCATGCATCTATGGTGTAAATGAGCCCTAAAAAAAACAGTCACATGACACTATAAATAGAAATCAGTAATTGTTATCAGCAAGTACTTGAGAAAAGGTTTACCTACTCGTACTCGGTTATAAATAAACTGGTATTGGTGCAATCCTATTTCATTCTGTTGGGTTAGTGAGTAGGGATGATCGAACGGTTCGGGTCCACCATCGGTTCGGCCCGAACATTGGGTGTTCGAGGTTCGGCCGAATTTAGAACTTTTTGCCCAAAAAGTTTGGAATTTGGCAACCAGAACCGCCCAAAATGCAATGCTTCAGGAAATGGGCTTTAAAAGCCCGTGATTGGACCAGAACCATTAGCAAAAGCCAATTGAGGGGGCAGGAGAATGCTAGGAATGTGATTGGAGTGACTAGGGGGTCCCTAGACCAATCATTAGTGAATACGCCCCCCACTATATAAGATCGCCCCCGCCATATTCCTAGCATTGTCATACTGGACATGGAAGAGAGTGGAAGCAGTTCTGTTAATTTTACTTTAAAAGTGTCATTTAGCTATTTATTAGTGTGAGGAAAGGGATATCTAGTGTAGTTAGAGTGCTCCTTTACACTTAAGTTAGCTTCAAAAAGTGTAGGGAAAGTGTTAAGTGTAAGGGGACCGTAGTGTAGTGTAGGGTTAACTGGCAGTGACTGCTATGGCAGGGTGACAAAACCCTTCCATAGCAGGGTGACCGCTATAGAGAAATGATCATTTCTCTGAATAGCTTCGGAACTGGAATATGGCTTCTCACCAGCCAAGCATTTTTTATGCTGCAGGGGCTGCCACTGCCAGTGCTTTTTTGAGGACATGTTTGATGTCAGACATATATAGACATATATGTCTGAATATATACCCCTAGACATATATAGGTGTGTTAGTAGCAGAAATAAATGCTTGCGCTAATGAAATCATTTACAGTAATATATTTCTGCTACTATCACACCTATATATGTCTAGGGGTATATATTCAGACATATATGTGTATATATACCCCCTATACACATGTTCAGATGTTTTGCCTGCCTCAAAAGAACCCCAAAAAATGCAAAAAAAACGCTAGCGTCAAAAAAAAAAAAAATGCCCAGGTGTGTTTTTGCTGGCATTTTTTGGGGGGTTTTGGAGGCAGGCAAAACATCTGAACTTGTGCACAGTACCACTATACACAAGTTCAGATGTTTTTCCTGACTGCAAAGATCCCAAAAAAATGCCTTCTATTAAACCGGCAAGGTGTTACAGGAGCGGAGCCAACCCCCTGTCGGAAAGTTTTCTAATACAAACGATCTTTTTTTTTCTGGTTCTGGACATGCTACAGAGCTGAAACTTCACATGTACACTTTTTAGACCCCCCGAGATCTGAAATCCAAAGTAAAAATCAAAAAATCTCTTTTTTTTTTTGAATTTTTCAATAATTGGCTTTTTTTTATCAAAAATGACAATTTTTAAGAACTTTTTTTGTGTGATTTTGTGTATGGGGGGTCTAAAAGGTGTACCTGTGAAGTTTTAGCTCTATAGCATATCCAGAACCAGAAAAAAGATCATATAGGTGTTAAAGTTAAAGGAGGGTCCCGACCCACATCCCTGTTCTACTGGAAAATTATCTTTTTTTTTTCATGGTTCTGGACATGCTACAGAGCTGAAACTTCACATGCACACCTTTTAGACCCCCCAGATACTAAATCCAAAAAAATCAAAAAATCTCTCTTTTTTTTTTTAATTTTTTCAATAATTGGCTTTTTTATCAAAAATTACAATTTTTAAGAACTTTTTTTTGTGTGATTAATAGTTAATGGGGCATGACCCAGAACCCTATGCACTTTTTATGGGCATTTATTGGGTTTTAGGGCTTCAAAATGGTGTTTTTTGATTACCGAAGTTCGGGTCCCATTGATTTCAATGGGGTTCTGAAATCCGGGCCGAACTTTTGGAAAATTCGGGTGTTCTGGTCGAACCGAACTTTTCAAAAGTTCGATCATCCTTATTAGTGAGAAAAACACTAGCCATGCCTCCCAAAGATCCACTAACCAATAATAATGCTTCAGGGGAACATGCTCAGTACCACATCAAGCATTTTGGCCAGAAAAAAATTCTGATGATTGTTTTTCTTTTCAATTCAACCACAATTCACAAGTGTGTAAATATTGAATATCCACACACATTTCCCAATATTATTCTGTTCACTATAATTCTCGGTTGTGGAGTATTGTCAAATTAGGATGTAGGATGTGTGAATGTAGGATTTGGATATTTCGTAACTACCGTTGTCCTTTTTAGTTAATGTGCATCCCTTTTTTTTTAGCCCTATTATATCATTGATGTTGATATCATACCCCCCAACAGTACTGTACAGAGGACTGTCCCAGGATTTTACAGTCTTAGCATCCTGTAGATCCAGGCTGTGTCCACTGACACTCATTCCAGCACCTGGCTTTACCCACTGAAGCATTATTAGCAGGGCACTGCTCTGAATGCCCGTAATAACAAAATCGTAATCAGTACGGTGCCCTGGCCTTTGCTGCTAGCTTTTACCCACTCCCATCAACAGAATTTGCTGTTCAGGCCCTTGGGCTGGAAGACACAGATGGTAATGGCTTCTTCACAGCAAAAAGAGCTGTAATAAAAATGTTATTGGATGTTATATGCAAGTTGTACTCTTTGGCAGAGCCCTAATGCCAGTCCTGTGTTTTATTGCGTGTTGCATATGCTTCTGATAATAAATCCCAATTGCACAGCAGGGTTGTGTCTTCTGCCCAACTTTTGATAACCAACATATGGCCTTGTATGGTTACATAGTATAAGAGGATACTTGATTTGTATATATATTTCATAGACATTTAGCTAAAGAAGAAGTTTTCCTCCTGGCATTAATTATTGTTTTTAAGTGATATCTGCTTAAACTATACCTCCAGAAAACTGGTAGAAAAGTGGACTTTCTGCCAACTTCTGTTGGTTACTTTGTATGTGAAATAAATGGATTCTGTTTACTACATCAATTGGCATATTTTCTGCCAGGAAACTAGGTTTTGAAACCATAAGATTTTGATGGACTGTTAAAGTGGAATTCTGGGATAAAACTGTCTAATTGTAAAACTGCTCCAACCCCCCTTCAAGCTATGGCCCTCCAGTTGTTCAAGAACTACAAATCTCATCATGCCTGGTCATGTCTGTGAACGTCAGAGTTTTACAATGCCTCATGGGATGTGTAGTTCCACAACAGCTGGAGGGCCGTAGTTTGAAAATCCCTGGCCTATACTAACTTGTAGGAGAAAAATGCATATGCCTATCTATTCTCAGGCTGCTCCATGATCATGTGATCTCCCTTGTATCAGTCAGTACCAGCTCCAGGGTTAAGGGGAGAGTGCTTTTTTTTCCCTTTTTCATAAGGGATC